>NW_022103900.1:6122565-6146665 GCF_000313985.2 Echinops telfairi
TTTCCAAGCCTAACTCGTTGAGTAAGGGAGGAATTCAGAGCCCACACCTGCTCTCTAAATAAGCGAAATACCAAACCTATTGCCTTGGGGTTGATACTGACTCAGTCTGCCCTTATAGAGGATATCCAAGACTATAAATCTTTATGGGAGCAGACAGCCCCATTTTTTTCTCCTGAGGAATGGCTGGTGGGTTTGAACCACCAACCTTGCCGTCCACAGTCCAACACCCATCCCACAACATCACCAGTGCTCCTGAGCTACATACCAAATAAAAGCATACCTGTTTTATCCACTTTAAGGAATGTCTACACAAGAGACTGCTGCTCTGAGGGAGGCTGTCCTCGCTGAAAACTCACTGCACGCGAAAAACAAATCTGACTTGAGAGGATGTGAGAACCTTTCCAGGCCCCATACCCTTCTCCATTCCACGCAAGAGGGACTGGGCAGGGAGAGTGCCAGAAGTCACGTCGGAGCACAGCAGCTGCTCTGTGGAATAGAGTGAGATGCCTGTACAGGGCGGTATCCTTTAGCGAGGGCAGGGAAAGTACATGGAGTGCCCTGGGCCATCCAAACCATGGTGCCCCATCAAACTGAATGGCTGCTGTCCAGCATCTTCATGTAGGAGAGATGAACGGATTGCAGCATAGCCCTGGGCTACTTGGCTTTTTTAGGGTGTGCCCTTCGGGAGGCAGGTCACCAGGGCTTTCCTCCTGCGGTGCCTCTGGGTGGGTTTGGAAGGCCAATCTTTTGGTTAGTAGTCAAGAGTTTAATTACATAACCGTTTTATGCCACCCACAGAATCTTTCATAGCACCTGTAATGGTGGAGTAATGAACTCAAGACTGGTGAATTCATTTGCAGTTTAAGCGAGCAAATCCAATTTCCTCTAACGTAGCATATCTTCAGTGGTATGCTGGAAAATGGGTTACAACCAGCTCTGGAGGGTGGGAGGGAGAGGATAAGGGTTCTAGAACCCACTCTTGCTGATTTCAAGCTACCTGAAGCCCCTGAAAATGGAATTTGGAAGTATATGCCCAGTCAGGTCTCAGAATCCATTGTGATCCAATGCTAACACATGACTGGCACACTTGCTGACGTCAGTGAATAAAGACATGGCCCTTTAGGAAGTAAGTTTAATTCGCTTCTTGGTCCCTCTAGCCTCTTGGGTTAAACCTTGCCTTCTTGAGAGACATAGCAAAAACTTTATAAGTGTTCTAGTCTGTGTTGACTAGAGAAACAAATTCATAGGCACTCATATGTGTATAAGAAAGAGCTTTATATAAAAGAGTAATTGTACATTACGAAAACATCCCAGCCCAGTCCAGATCAAGTCCATAAGTTTGATATTAGCCCATATGTCTGATACCAGTCTATAAATTTCTCTTCAGACTCATGAAACATATGCAATGACACTGAGTGCAGGAAGATCACAGGCTAGTACGTAGAAAATCTGTGGATCCAGTGGTGGTGGAAGCATCAGTGCTGGTGTGGGTCTCCATGAGGCTTCTCTAGCTCCAGGGCTCTGGCTCCATCAGCGTAGCTCCATGTGGCTTGTCAGCAGGAAGACGAAGCTGAGAGAATGTGTGTGTGTCTTACCTCCAGGGAGGAAGACAGGAGTTCCCAGAATCCTCAGGAGAAGGCCATGCCCACACAGAGGCCTAATTGGCTCTGACCTGATTGACAAGCTAGACTGCACCCCTTCATGAGTTGATAGGAGATTATGTAACTGCCACATTAAGTAACCAGCTAAGCATCACAAAAACCCACTTATCATCAAAAGTATAACAGACCTTGATATTAATGCTAAGAAGATACAAAGCATATGTGGATATAAACTAAATAAGGTCACCGTCTCCTTCTCCCATAATCTCCAGTGATGGTCTTTGCTTGTAGCTCCTTTGTGGTCCCAAGAAGGAGCCCTGGTGGCACCCAAAACTCCAAATTCACTGCCATTGAATCAATTCTGGCTCACGGCGACCCTGTAGGACAGGGTAGAACTTCCCCTGTGGGTTTCAGAGACTATAACTGTTTATGGGAGTAGAAAGCCTCCTCTTTCTCGCTCTGAACAACTGGTGGTTTCGAACTACCGACCTTGTAGTTAGCAGCCCAATGCCTAATCACTATGCCACTAGTAGCACTTAAAGGTTCTGCTGCTAAGCAAAAGGTTGGCAATCTGAACCCACTAGCTACTGCCTGGGAGAAGGATGTGGCATTCTGCTCCCAGGGGGATTTGCAGTCTTCTCTTCCTCCTCCTCTGGCTTACAGAGCAGCCAGGAGGCAGAATCTACTTAACAGCAACGGTTGGGGGCCCCAGAATGTAATGAGATATAGGAAGAATAGTTTCAACCCAGCATTTCAGTACTCATTCTCAGCAAACAAAATTAGAACTCAAAACTTCAAAACACACACATATACACACACACACACACACATATTTATTTATAATTTACTGATGCATATGAACATTTTTACATTAATTGCTGGTCACTCTGCAATTTAACAACCATAAATGGTGGACATTTTTAGAGGACATAATTAAACAGAACTTAAATATATCCACAGATGCATACATGATTGCTTATTGTTTCTTAGTGGGAGGGGCATACTAACCTAGAAGAAGGGACGTGTGCTGGAGGCAGACTTTTTTTATTAGAAGGTAAGAAATGTAGAATGGTGCAAGTTGCAGAGAGGGGTAAATGAGAGTCATACCAGTCAGAGAGTAATAGCTTAGCAGTCTCCAGGTTAGGAGCAAGACCTGTTATGAAGTGTGTCGTTAAGTTAAATTGGTGACTATATTGGAATAGGTGTATAAGGCTCTTATTTGGTCTTAATTTAGCACAATAAAAGGCTCAAAGTATGTTTTGATTATTTAAAAGCAGCACTTGAAGTTAAGAAGTGAAAATGATGCTATGAAAAATTTATTGCATGCAGGGGTGTGTTAATTGTTTGGAAGTGAGGGAAAATTTACATAACAGTGAAGGGCATGAACTTGTTGTCCATGTCAGACATTATAACTTGGGGACTTACTTGCATAAATCTATTTGCTTAGAGGGTTTATAAGCATATAATTATGTGATTATGCTTGCGTGTAAGCATTATGTGGCAATGGAAACAGAATGAACTAAATTAGTGATTTATGAAAACATGTCTTGGTCAATTAGACGTACTGCGTGAAGACACTGTGGGATAAGGGGCAGGCATAGGATGTTTACCTTCCTGCACACCACCACCATGAAGTAGAATCGGACTTCATCGAATGTGAGCAAAGGGCACACCCAAGACTTAACTACTTAGAGACCAGCCACTCTGGGTGAGCATGTAGAGTCACCTTCATGGGCACACCCTGTGTGTAAGGAGTGTATACCACTGCTTTGAGAAGTTCTGACAGTTACTTATAAAATGGACACACCCAAGAACTAACCATCTTGTTTACCTAGGAGACGTGAAAGTACAGTTCACAAAAGACATATACATATTGTAAAAGACTGTTTATAATAGCTTTATGCACACTAGCAAGAAATTGTAACCAGACCAGATGTTCACCAATAAAAATTTTTTTTTTTCTTAAAGGCGATTGTGGTACATAGGAGTCCCTGGGTCTTTCAGATGGTTAACACACAAGTCTTCTAATTCAAAGACGGGGAATTTGAGTCCATCCAGAGGCATCTAAGGAAAAAAAGGCTTGTGATATATTCTTGCAAAGCAAACAAACAAAAAAGCCAGCTTTTATCCTGGGCTTTAGTGAAAGAAAATGCTCATTAAATTTTGCTTCATGCTTTGAAACATACGCCTTTCATAACAAATACTTTTGAAATCTCTAGTTTCATGTTTAATAGCTACCACTATCATTAAGGCCCTAATTAACTACAAAAAAACAATATTTATTGAGAACTATATATCAGAATTCCAGTAACATAGTAGTTACACATTAGGCTGCTAATCACAAGGTTAGCAGTTCGGGACCCATAACCTCCTCAGGGAAAAGATGAGGCTTTGTGAAAGATTTGCATAAAGATTTACAGTGTTAGAAACCCACAGGGGCAGTTCTAGCCTGCCCTACAAGATCACTATGAATCAGATTGCATTTATGCATCAGAGATTTTACTAATTAATCAAGCAAGTATAATTTGTCATTAAAATTTTATAGATAAGAAAACTAAGGCCCAGAATGGTGAAATAGCTTTAAGAAGATTTTGTAGCTGATACGTGGGTACCTAATCAAACAATAATGTTCTTTCCAATGGTCTATTGTTCCATGAAGTGTCATATTAGAGGGAGAGGGGCTAATTGAAGGATTTTCTATATTGTTGATTGACAGATTAATGTGGATAAATGATATAATTATCTAAAATGGAACCAATTTTAAAATAAGGAATTTGAAATCTAAGAGAGTATTGTTTCCTTCAAATAAGTCACATTGAGAACTATGTCATTTTATCAACTAATGCCCTAAGTATTTTTGAATCTTTTCTATTGGAATTGCCATTAGAACTGTAGTAATATTCTTTTGAATATCTTTAGCAGGGATTTTCCTTTTCTTTCTTTCTCACTGTTTTGGTCCCCCTTTTAGAGTGGCTCTGGTTTTGACTGACAAGCCAAAAGTTTTCCAGAACAAAGTGGAATGAATAAAGAGGGCTATCAAGCAATCATTTGTGCTGCACAGAAGCCCACAAATGTTTCAGAATGTCTGCATAATAAGCCTGCCTGACTGACCTTGTGGGTGACTTCAGCTTGGACAATACAATACCACTTATGTCGAAGAAACAGATTCACATTGTCTTCATCGGGGATGCGGACATGCCTGCTTTCCTAGATCTGGGAGTTCATAGGGATTTCCACGGAACATTTTGACACCTTCTTTTTAGGTGGTGCTGGAAAAAACAAGTTTCCTCAAGTTCCAATTGTCCTAAAAAACACATTGTTTCAGACAGCTTATCTGGAGGTCAGAGTGAATGCCAAACCTTCGCTGTTTCTGTTCATCTCTCCAAATCCCATTGCCACCTTCACTCACAGTTCCTCTGCCCCTGCTCAGATTTTCTTTCAGCAGGAAACTGTGTCACGGTTCTTTGAACGCATAGGAAGAAATGCAGTATCCCTCTTAATATGAGAGATGCAATTAAAGCTACAATCACTCCCCCGCCCCCACCACGTCCCAGAACAGGGGGTGGGGGGGGGGGACTTAATAGTTAGAGGATACTATATAAGAACTTTTCGAAAATCATTAGGATGAGTGTAAATTAGTACAACTCCTGTACTAATTTGGTAATGTCCTTCAAAATAGGTATATCTGAACATAAGCAATATGTACATATTCACAGCAACCTTCTTGGAAACACGTGCAACAGAAGGGTTAGTGAACAGAGGTCCGGTTTAACTTAGTGTGGTATATCCATGCAGTGGAATGCCAATTCGTTCTTAAAAAAATAATTTTCAAGCAATTTATACCCTGGTTTGGGTGGTGGTTACACAGGTGTGTTAACTGGACAGAGTTTGTCAAACTGAATCTGCGCATCTTGTGGTTGGATGTCAGCCAGTTTCAATTCAGAGACCCCATGTCAAGAGCACAAAACACTGCCCTTTCCCTATTCCAGCGTCTCCGTCCTGTGTTTCAGCCCAGTGTGCAGCCACTGTGTCAATCCATCTCATTGGGGGGCTTCCTCTTTTTCACTGGTTCCTTGCTTTACTCCTTTACAAAGCATGATGGCCTCCTCCAGGAACTGATCCCTCACCTGTCCAAAAAGTGTGTGACAGAAAATCTTGTCATCCTTGTGTCCAAGGAGCAAGCTGGTTGTCCTTTTTCAAAGACAGAGATTTTTGTTTTTTCCTGGAAGTCTGTGCTTTATTCAGTGTTCTCCCCCGGGACCATAAATCAGATGTGTCCATTCTTCTCTGGCCCTCCGTAGCCTTTGACTAGCTTTCATATGCATAGGAGGTGATTGAAAAGATTTTGGCTACAGATGGGTTCTGTAGGCAATTGGACATCCCCTTACAGAAGGGTCTCAGGGAGAAGACGAGCCAGTCAGGGTGCAGTGTAGCAATGAGGAAACATTCAACTTTCCTCTAGTTCCTAAATGCTTTCTCCCCACCCAATCCCCAACCCCCACTATCATGAACCTAATTCTACCTTACAAATCTGGCTAGACCAGAGGATGTACACTGATACAGATAGCAACTGGAAACACAGGGAATCCAGGGCGGATATGATCCCTTCAGGACCAGTGGTGAGAGTGGCGATACTGGGAGGGTAGAAGGAGGGTGGGGTGGAAAGGGGGAACCAATTACAAGGATCTATATATAACTTCCTCCCTGGGGGAAGGACAACAGAAAAGTGGGTGAAGGGAGATGTCGGACAGTGTAAGATATGACAAAATAATAATTTATAAATTATCAAGGGTTCATGAGGGAGGGGGGAGCGGGAAGGGATGGGGGAAAATGAGGAGCTGATGCCAGGGGCTTAAGTGGAGAGCAAATGTTTTGAGAATGATGAGGACAATGAATGTACAAATGTGCTTTACACAATTGATATATGTATGGATTGTATGAGCCCCTAATGAAATGATTAAAAAAAATTTGTTTAATTACCAAAGCAAAAAAAAAAAGAAAAGAAAAGATTATGGCTTGGGTCACACTCACGGGAGTGCTCAAATTGTCATTGTTGCTTTGGAATAAAAGCTACAGTTTTGCAACGTATTTGTCCAAATGCAGTACATCAGTTGATTTCTTGACTGCTGATTCTATGGATGTTAGTTGTGCATTTAAGTAAAATTAAATCTTTGACAACTCGAATATTTTCTCCCCTTATTAGGATGCATCCATAAAAAAGAGAAATATGAACAGTATAGAGCGTTTGAAAAATAGTTGGGACTCATTTCCTGATATAAAGTCTTGAAGACATTATTCACTTGTCATTGAGTTGATGGCGATACATAGCGACCCTATTAGACAGAGTAGAATTACCCATGTGGGTTTCTGAGACTGAGTATGAGAGTAGAAAGCTCTGTCTTTCTCCCTTGAAGTGGCTGGTGGTTACAAATGCTGGCCGTTTCAAATGCTGGCCTTTTTGATTGCAGTCCAATGTATCACCACTACATCACCAGGGCTCCTTTTGAAGATATTGGATAGATATACATGTTTAACATTCTAAAGACATTGGTTATATATAAAAAATCTGAGTCAAAATCTGATAGTGCTTCCACTAAAATGGAATAGGGATATATTTATGTGTGTGTATAAACTTTAGGGTATGAATAGATTTTTTGCTCACACTTAACTGTAAGCCCTAACCTAAAAACAATCAGTTCTTTTTTTGTATAACAGAGAGTTTTACATAAAGGGTAATTCTACATTAAGAAAGCATCCCAAGCCTGTAAGTCTGATATTAGCCCGTATGCCCGATACCAATCTATAAAGTCCTCTTCAGACTCACAAAACACATGCAATGATGCCGAATGTAGGAAGATCACAGGCCAGTGGGTAGACAGTCTTTGGATACAGTGGCGTTGTAAGCATCTCAGCACTGGCAGGGGTCTCCACGTGGCTCTCCAGTTCCCAGGGCATGGGGTCTATCAGCATAGTGTCATGTGTCTTATCCTCAGGGATGTCTCACAGGAAGTGAGCCCAGAGAGTGTGTTTCCTGCTTCCAAGGAAGAAAAATCAGATTTCCCAGAATTCTCAGGAGAAAGCCATGCCCACAAAGAGGTCTCATTGCCTATGAGCTGATTGACAGACTAGACATGATGAGGTCCTGCTCCATACTTACCCTCATGGAGATATGAATGCTCTAGCAAAGTGTGGTGAACAAAGCAGATAGTACATGGACATCAGAAAGAGTAGCATCTGAGATCTTAAAAGCTTGTCTCAAAACAAGCTATCATCTAAGTGAGGTGTCAGCTCAGTCCACACAGAAGGAGCACACCAACCTATGTGATCCAAGGATTGTAAATAATAAGGCTCAACATCGGAGGAGGGGAATATATTGAAGTTTAGATTCTGAGCACCTGCTTTTCAGAAGGCTATGGATGACAGTATATATTTAAAAGCCCAAAATCTATTTGTAGAGTCTCCATTCAGATTAAGCCTCCATGGAACTCCTTCAGACTATTGTCTAGAGAAGTGACTAGCCTTCCCTTCAGACAGTGCACTGGAAAGTGGATTGATGCAGACGTAATTAGGTTTAAATTTAACCGCTTCTAATTTGTTCTCCCCTTTGATTCATCTTTAATTTGTTATCATTTATATTTTTTATTTCTTTTGGGTTGAGGTCTTTCTGTGTCTTATTTTGTCGTCGTTACCGGGTGCCTGTTTCGGTATGGTTTTCTTTATATGCAATCTAGGATAGGTAAATCTATAAAGATAGTAACTGAATTAATAGTTTCTTAGAGTTATAGTAGGTGAGTCTGAAGTGTTCGAGGAAGTTTCTCTCCATGGGTAGTGTGATAGTTAGGTTTATTGAGCCAACTTGGCCAATAGGAACATGTAGGCGGAGATTAATTGGATCACAGTTTGATTGGAGGGCAAAGAGATATGTGGCTCTGCAAGGCCCACCCCCGTATCTCTTGCTCTCTGGTGATAAGACCAGTGTGCTGCTGCTTTAGCTAGTTCTCTGCCTCAACCTGTGAGCTGCACTACCTGTGGGCCAAGCCAACCCATGGACCTTGTTGCTAGAGCTTGAGGCTCTTTTAAGACCTGCTTCGCCACTCTGCTGTTGTGTACATCACTTGAGCTTGAGGCTGGTGGATACTGTCTCCTTGCATTGCTTTGCATTTGACATCCCATCTGGGCCTCCTTCACTAAACACTTTTGTAACTGACTCTTGTTGACTGTTGCTGACCCACCCTGCTGCCTGCTGCCTGCAGGCAGACTCTGCCTGAGGGAAAACTCCACTGTCTGCTTCCTTGATCTTAGACTGAAGCCCCTCCATGAATTGAAGGACTTTCAGTATATTAACTGGTCCACAAAAGTGAGTTGAACTGAGCCCTCTGTACTGCTGTCCATCCAGCTGCTATATTCTTTCTTGCTGTATAAACCTATCCATATATATATACATATATATAATCATAAGTGTCCTGGTTTTGTTTCTCAGGAGAACCATGCCTAACACAGGTAGCTAATAGTAATGAGACTGAAGAAGAAGTTCTAAAATGGATTGTTAGGGTGATTGCACAACTCTTTTAAATATATTTAAATCATTGACTTATATGGTATGTGAATTTGATGTCAATAAAACTGTAAAATTTTAAGTCTATGAATCAGAATGTATAATATATAGTACCATAAGTATAGACTGAACTATATGAACATAGATGCTTATTTAGAAGATTCTTGCAAGAGAAATATAATAGAAAGGAGAACCAAGTACTATAAGAGAAGGGCAGAAAGGAGACACAGTTTTCATTATAAAGCCTCCCATTCACCCCTTTACTTCCCATGGTTTGTACATGGAATATGAGGGGTGCCCCTCCCCACCGAAAAACAGATTTTTTTTCAAAGCTATGTATTTAAATTTTTTTACACAACAACCTTATAGCCTTCCAAGTACTCTCCATTACATTTAATACGTTTGTCAAATTGGCGATTCCATTCTTGGAAACATTTTTCAAACTCATCTGTTTGGATGGCAGATAGCACTTCTGTGTTAGACAGGGTTCTCTAGAGAGATAAAACCAGATTGCTGATAATTTTATAAATATATTTATAAAGATAGATATATATAACACAAGAAATGAACTGTTAAATTATAAACAGATAGATAGATATATAACACAAGTAATGAACTGTTAAATTATAAACAGATAGATTGATATATACAATACAAGAAAAGAACAGTTAAATTATAAACAGTACAAATGGCTCAGTGCAACTCACTCGCGTGAGAGAGTTGTGAGACACTAGCAGTCCTTTAAGTCTTGAGGGCCGTCCGGTAGTCCTCTGTAGAGAGAGAGCTAGGCTATCTCAGCACAGGCAGCAAAGCAGCCAGGCAGGTCACCAACTGTCAGCCAGGTCACCAACTGTCAGTCCTCAGCTCCAGAGATGTAAATTTCAATTGTGTGGTCTTAAAGGGACCTAAACTTATAGCGACACAACCACGGGTGTCCCACAGGTAGTGTAGCCTGTAAATTGAGGCACAGAGCAAGCAAGGCAGCTGCACACTGGTCCGATGATCAAAGAACAAGAGACAAGAAAGGCAAGGCTCACTGAGCCATTTATCTCTCCGCCCTTCAATTAATCCCACTTGTGTTTATCGGCCAGGCTGGCACAGTAAACTAACGATCTCAACATCCCTCATTTTCTTCTGTACCTCTTCTCCATCATCAAATCACTGTCCTTTTATGTCCCTCTGCATTTGCAGAAACAAAAAAATGTCACAAGGAGCGAGGTCAGGTGAGTAAGGTGTGTGGGGCAACAGAGGCATGCTGTTTTCTGCCAAAAACTAGTGCACTGAGATATGCAGGTGCATTGTCATGGTGGCAAAACTGGTTCTCTGTCTACCACAAATCAGGTCTTTTTTGTCACACACTGTTATGCAATCTTCTCAGAATCTCTAAATAGAAAGATTGATTAACAGTCTGACTCGGTGGACCAAACTCCAATGCATTATGAGTTGACATTTTAATCTGTTTTGGAAGTTGATGGATGTTCAGAGCAAGGTTTGTCATCAATTGACATTTCACCTTTTATGAAATGAGAAAACCAATCATACACTTGAGTTTTTCCCATAGCTCTGTCCTTGTAAGCTGTGTTTAACATCACAAGTTTCCGCAGCATTTTTCCTGTGCAAGAAACAGAATTTCACATCCTCACGCTGTTCTCTTAAATTCGCCATCACAAAAAACAAGGTTCGAGTGAAACTGCTTATATGAAAAAAATTCACTGTGACCAGAGAGAACCTTCCCAGGTGACTCCACTGGGTGCACTAACTCAGAGTGAGTTGCTTGATGCTCGCCTAATAGAAAAAATGTGTACGACGAAAGCTCTGCCCAGCGGACTTTTTTTCCCTTTGAGGGAGGTACCTCCTTGTATGTCAATTTTGTGGTGACAGGGCAGCTGTTTTTTGCCTTGTAATAAACACCTTTTCTACCTTAAAAAAAAGACTTTGGTACAAATGAAAATATCATTTATTGACACAATTTCACTTCCATAAACTCCTTCTTTGAATGGAGCAAGTATCTTGCTTACTGAACTAAATTCACACCCTATCTTCTGAGAAATACAAAATGTGGCCACCGTTTTCATAAGAGTTGGAGAATTAAGTGCCTGTTCTTTATGCACACAGCTGCAGAAGACAGTGACTACCAGCTTCGATACAATGATTTTTGTGCCTTTTGAAGAAAATAATCCAATTAAAATGAAAAAAATTGGGCCGTGTATTAAAATTCACCGCACAGTTAGTTCTACAATATTGTTATTCTTAGGTGCCTGCTAAGAAGCCCTGGCATAGTAGTGACACAGTAGGTTGTAAACGCGAGGTCAGCAGTTCTGAAACCAGCAGCCACCCCTGGGGAGAAGCATGAGACTTTCTCCTCTCGTGAAGAGCTCCCGTCTCAGAAACAGGCAGTTCTGTCCTAGAGGTCTGTGGGTCAGAATCTACTCGACGGCTTGCTTCTTTTGCAAGCGCCCACGGAGCTAATTCTGATTTGTACCGACCCTCTGTACAATGTACAATAAAAAGAAATGCAGCGTGGTCATGTGCCATCCTGACTACTGTTATTACATTTGAGTTCATTATTGCAGCCATTGTGTCCACTCATTGCATTGAGGGTTTTTCTGTTTTTACTCGGCTCCTCTCTTTTACCAAGCATGATGTCCTTATCCAGGACAGGACCCTCCTAATAACATGTCCAAAAGTGCATGCGACAATCTTGCCGATCTTGCTTCTAAGGAACATTCTGGTTGCAATAACAGAATTGTTTGTTCATCTGGCAGTCTGTGGTATAGTCCATAAAGATAATATTATAGACATAAAAATTATAGACATACAGACACTACTAATGGTATTGACTAAATTACTTTTCCCAATGTACTTTTAAGCTACTTCTAAACACCTCTATCCCTTGTCTTTAAAGAATTAATTTGAAGATTATCCACAATTTTTGTCTGAATCAATGGCTCCATTTAGTAAGTGAACCATGGCATACTGTCCTGTGGCTTTTACCTGATTTGGGGATGAAAGTAAGGAACTCTTTAGATTGATTAGTCGAATTAGTATTTACCTTAGCATCTTAAAAACACAGATTAGCCAAGACCACTACTCACAGATTAGTGGTAAACATAGATATAGGTAGTTTGGGAATCAACTTTTAAAATTTTTGATAGAGGAGTAAAGGCACATACAGAGCATTTGTCTGCAAACTCAAAATTGTCAAACATAGTTTATTAATAGAGATGACTCCATTCTTGGTGATTTTTGCCTGACTGTTCATAATCTTACATTTGGGCTTTACGGGTGCTGAACTGCCCAGTAATCAAATTTTGTTTTTTTATAAATCATTTTATTGGGGCTTTTACAGCTCTTATAGCAATCCACACATCAATTGTATCAATCACATTTATACATGTTGCCATCATCAATTTCAAAATATTTTCTTTCTGTTTATGCTCTTGATATCAGCTCCTCTCTTCCCCTCCCCCCAAAATCATATTTTAATTACAATTAAATAAATGTTTAATTAATAAGAATTTTTATTAAAAGAAAATATAATATCAAATGTGTCATTGGCAAGCAATAGAGAAGTGTAGTGCAAGGTTGAAATGTAAGGCTTTGAACTTGGGTGGGATAGATTTAATCCTGGCTCTGCTGTACATAAACTGAAATTAGGGTTCACTTAATGTTATTGGCAAGGAGCTATGGTGGTGTCGTGGTTATGTGTTAGGCTGTGATCTGCGTGGTCCACAGTCAGGAGAAAGACTGGGCTTTCTACTCCCAGGAACCCACAGGGGGTTAATTTTGGTCACGAGTCAGCTCTGACTCGATGGCAGGGATTTGGGTTTGGCTTTTTTAACATTATTGATCCACTGTAAAGTTCAGCTTCTCCATCTATCAAAGGGGCATAATATGATCTACAGCATCAAAAGAGGTAGGCATCTACCTCAGGCTCAAGTGAGGCAACGTGTCTAAAATGCCTGGCAGAATATCTCTGTAGCTATTGATATGATGATTGTGGGGGTAAAGGGAAACCGAGGAGCCCTGCCTGCATGGTAATTAGGCCCATGGCTGCTAAACAGAAGGTAGGCAGTGCTAGCCCATCAGCTATTCTGTGGAAGAAAGATGCTGCGGTCTCCTTCTGTAACAATTTATGACCTTGGAAACCATGTGGGGCAGTTCGGTTTTGTCCTATAGGGAAACGGGGAGTTGGAATCTACTGAAGGGCAAAGGGTTTGGGGTTTTTTTTGGCTAAGGGGAAGTCCTTTGAAATCTAGAAGTTCCTGAAATTCATCTAAATCAGCTAAATGGTCTTCTAAGGCTATCTCTTTAATGAGGATTAAACATTCATTCATTCAGTTCTTCATTCATAGGTGGGGTTCTGAAAAATAAATTCACATTGAAGTCTTCTACATATATATTTTTTAAAGTCCCTAAGATAGTTAATGTTTATTGTGCTAACCTGGCCGATAAACCACCTTTCTAGTTCTCGGGTCCTTTGTTTTCTGATGGTCGCACCAGGGTGCGACTGCCTTAGCCGGTTCCCTGCATCAGCTTGCAAGACTCACTTGCTGCAAGACATCCCAGAAGAGAAGCCGCATGGACCTACCCCGATGCAGCCCTGGTTGCTGGAGCAGCCATGTGGAGACCCCTGCCAGCGCTGAGATGCTTACACGTTCACTGATTCAGCTTTCCTCCTGCAGTTGGCATCAATGCGTGTGTTTTATGAGATGGAGGACTTTGTGGATTGGTGTCAGACATATGTGCTAATGTTGGACTTGTGGGCTTGGGCAGCACTGGGTTGGGATGTTTTCTTGATCTGCACTTAACCTTTATATAAAACTCTCCCTTATACATATGAGTTTCTGTGGATTTGTTTCTCTAATGTACCCAGACTAACACAGTCCCCTTAATATATTTTTAAAAGATTAATTTTGGTGGATAAATTTGATGAATTTAAGGTCAGAACACTCGTTAAGATATACACTGTTGCGTGTTATTCAAGGACCCTTCCACCATCTTCTCCTGTTCTCACCCCGGCCTTAACTGATGCACAGACCACTCCAAAAGGATTCAGATGTGACCCGATGGTCCAATAACTTGGTGTGTTCTAGTTTGGAGTCTTTATGGGATGACAGTCTCAGGCGCGTCACAAATCTCCCCCGAGAGACGCATGATGTGTTGATAAGTCTGTCTGCTCCGTTCGATGCTAAGCTCCTTTGAGAGGAGGAAGAGAATTGTACTCATCCTTCAGTCTTTGCACAGCATCTCTCTTGCCGAAAGCAGGCCCCTGGTTAGTGCACAACTTGCTTCTTTAAAGCAGTGAACGGGATGTTTGCCTGTTTTGAAGAATTACCTGAGTAGCTTTTATCAAAAATCCACATGGATACCTGACTTCCAACTTGCAGGCTGTGATGGAGGCGAATATTAGAATATCAGTGTGATGCAGACAGGAGTATTTTCAATAAGCTGCACAGCTTATTCCAATGCCCGACTAGGCTTTAAAAAACAAACAAACAAAAGCAATACTTGGCCCACCTGAGCCTAACCCTGGTGTCAACAGAAATGCTTGTTCTGCCTCATCTGCCCCGAGGGAGGGCTCTCTGCCTGCTGTAGGGTGCCAGGCAGAGACTGCAAAATGGGCTGATGTGGACTCCACATGTATTCTATTCGGCCCACATGTTCTTCTTCTTTTTTAACATTACAAAATATTTCTAGCGTGCACTAGGGAGACAATAACGCAATGAAAACCCACACACACCTGCCAACCAGGTCGCTAACAAATCTCTCTGTTTTGTGATGTTTGTTGGAGTATGATTGAAGTCATCAAACTTTGTAGAAGAGAGCGAAGTTCTTCCTCTTCCCTGCCCTCTCCAGTGGGAAAAACTAGCCTGAATTTAGAGCTTGCTGTTATAATCCATGTGTCAGTACACACATATTTACTCAAAACCCATACATAGTGTTTGGTATGATTTGAATCGCATCCCCGCTCCCTCACTACAAAGAATTATGACTTGTAAATCCAAACCTCTAGGTCAGTCTACTGTTATTATCCCAATTGCAATTGGGTTGCCTTTGTTATGTTAATGAACCAGGATTCAAGTGAGGAGTTCTTCATCCAATGTCTTTTGAGCTATACATGAGATTGACCAATGGAGGAAAGGTGAGAGAGGGAACACTAGGTGCCAATCCATGTGGAGCTCTCCAAGGAATCCGGAAACAGAAGATGGAGAGACAAGGACCTTCTCCCAAAGTCACCAGAGAAAAAAAATAGAGTGACCCTTCCCCCGAACAGGCCCCTTGACTTTGGACTTGTCGTCTCTTAAAATTATGAGAAAATCAATTTCTGTTTGTGAGTGCCGTCCCTTGTGGTCTTTGTCCTAGCGGCGGTGGATAAGGCAGCCAGTAGTGCTCTTTTCAAACATGACATAGATGGCCTCAGATTCTGTGGTGTGTTTTGTCCTGATGGGCTAATATTTCACGACCGAGACATTTCACATAAACTCATGGGTTGGCTTCTCTGGGGAGGGATGAAAGTTTTCACCAAACGAGACGCCTGGCGATCCTGGCGAGCTTTCCGGCATGAGGAGATGCCAGGCTGGGCCAGGGCTCTTGGATGTGAGAGTGTCCCACTGTTCACCCTGGGCAGACATGCGCACCTCCACCTGGACACTGTCCCCTCACAGGTGTGCCTGGCTCCCGACGTGATGACGAGGCCATTTCCTTCTTCTGTTCTAAGACACGTCTCTCTTTCACGGCCTCTCCTCGACAGGCCCTTCAGGCATCTCAAGGCCTTTCTTCAGGGTGAAATCCACGTGGGTGTGAATTTCCGCAGTTTTGCTTACCAGTTGACCGTGATAACTGCTCAGATGACCCAGTCTTGTGCTAGTGTATCTCTAGCAAGCGATAAAGCCCACCTCTCCTCTTTTTTACTGTCTTTTGCCTGGTTTTCACTAGTCCTGCTATTCCCTGCCACTTTCCGTGGGGTGCTTGCCGTTGGCACCACAGAGTGATGGTGCAGTTTTGATTTTCATGGCCTTGCCAGTCAACCGCCAAACAGATTATTTATTTTGATCAGCACCATGGCCTCTCACGTTGCATCTTCTGTGAGCTCTGGCTTTGGCTGTTTCCCTACTTTAAGTGCTGTTTCTGTGGTAACTCTTAGATGTACACGTCAGGAAGCACCAGGGGGGGTGTCACACATCTAGACACCGGGTTTTCTGGAAAATGCACTTCTTGGGGACTGAGATGTGTTTTCCTTTGATGAGTTTTCTCACAGAATTGGGTGAAGGTGCGTACAATTCCTAGGTTGTAAGGATGTATTTATGGGATGAAAGCATGCGAAGAAGTTAAACTGCGCTCTATATTATACCCCTCACAAGACAGAGAGGGGTCCCTCAGTGGTGCAAACAGGGAAGCACACTGCTCCCAGGCAAAAGCTTGGTGGTTCAAATCTACCCAGAGGAGCCTGAAAGACAGCTGGCTTTGCAATCGGCTTCTGAAAGCACTCAGAGTCTTCAAACCCCCACGGCGTCTCTCTCCTCTGCACACATGGTGTCATCAGGAGTCGGGGTCTCATCAACTGCAACCGTCAGGAAGCCAGGGCCGCCGGGGCCCTTCGTGGATATTTCAAACACATGTTGCCAAAGAAGTGTCTTTTCCAGGAAGATCTGAGCTTGGAGAGGCAGCCAGGAAGGTGGGAACTGGAAAACCATTCAGTTTGTGAATAGCATTGGTGGGAGGATATTTTTAACAGAGGGGGTGAGGCTTTGGAATATTCCTGATGTTCCGAAGGGTCTGGAAGTAAGAGAAATGAGCAAATTATTTTCAGGAATTCGTGTGTGTGTGTGTGTGTGTGTGTGTGTGTGTGTCTGTGTGCCTGTGTGCGATGAGAGTCTTATTTGTAGCTCTTCAATTAAGGGAGCAATAAAAAATGGACTTTCTTTTATAAAATAGACAACACCACCTGTGAGTAGTAAGCTCCCTTAAACAATCAACAGTGTGAGACTGAACAATTAACATTTGCACAAAAGCAAAAAGGAGAGGGCAAGGAGGGCAAGGGGAACTAGACCTTGGGAAACAGAATGAACAGAATGGAAATTATAAGAATGCTGACGCACTCTGACAATTGTAGGCAAAGTCACGGAACAATTTATATAAAAACTGCTTAATGGGAACCTAATTTTCTGTGTAGACTTCACCTAAAACACAATAGAATGTCTTTAATGATCAACTTGCTTTGCATTACACTTTTATGTCATTCTGCCAAGAAGGATCGGAATGGTCAGGCTTTAGGCAGATTACATCAGAAAGGAAATATATATCACTCAGCTGTATGACAATGCCTTCTAGTGTTTTTGAAAAGGGGGAAAACAGTAAACAACCAAAAACCCAAACTCATTGCTATCAGATGTATTGTGACTCATGGTGATTCTGTAGATCAAGGTAGAACTGCCCTCCCTAAAGGGTCATCTTTCTGGGAGAAGTTTGCTCCAAATTTCCCCCACAGAACTGCTGATGCAAAGATCTTTATCTACGGGTAGAGATGGTGGGTCTGACTCCTAGTGTTTTGGTCAGGACTCAAATCATGTTCAGATTAATCAAGTGTGCGAGATTAATGAAGAAGCATTAACTTCCACTAGAGCAGGTGTTGTCTATAGTCTAAAGTAAACTAGTAAGCCAATGTAAAGTGCTAGTTGGAAAATAAATGAAAACACATGTCTGGAAGTTACAGTCAAGTTTAATTCCTTAAATCATATATGACGAGTATAAAAATCAATGCCTTTGCAATCAACCAGCTGACACTAGATGTAAACCTCACTGGCAGTGTATAGTTGGGAAATCGGCACAAATGACACCCAACAGTATATGGTGTTAAGCCTGAGAAAATTAAATCACAACCCCTCTGGATTCTGGATGTCAGCATGGGCTGTGGCAGCAGCAAGCCCATTCATTGCACCTCTATCACAATGCTGCCTGTGGATGGCTTGGTCTTCAGAGTTGGTTTATATATTCTTGATTGCATTCACAGATGGACACTTGATGTTTTTGCTGAGAATTCATTCAAATATTGGATATGCTTGCAATTAAAAAATGTATTAAAAACCAAGTTGTAGTCCAGGGCTCATAACAGTGGTGGCTCCAAAGGAGTGACTAATTCCCAACAGTGTTCACTGCCAAAGCCAGTCCCAATAAACAGACAGCCGCAGAAACAGATGCAGCTGGCTAACAGTCCGGCCTTCCATGGGGACTGACACATCCGAGCCCTTCAGTCGGATGTTGGGAATCACCCCTGCACTGGCCGTATGTGGGCGTGCGTGCTACACACACACACACACACAATCCTTATCACAACCCTACAATTGTGGGATGATTTTTATCTGCTTTTAAAATTTTAACACAGAGGCCCAGAGTTCAGGCCACTGGCTACCAAGTGTGGAGCAGAGCTTAGGGGAAAGCAAGTGTGGTGACAAGAGTTTCTAGATGCCTGTGTCAGTCTTGGTAGACTAGAGAAACAAATCCAGAGACACTCATATGTGTATAAGAGAGAGCTTTATATCAAAGAGTAATTGAATATTAAGAAAACATCCCAGCCCAGTCCTGATTGAGTCCAAAAGTCCGATATTAGCCCATATATCCGATACCAGTCCGTAAATTCCTCTTCAGACTCCCGCAATATGTGCAATGACGCCAAATGCAAAAACATCACAGGCCAGTGGGTGGAAAGTCTTGTGGACCCAGTGGTGGTATAAGCATCTCATCGCTGGCGTGGGTCTACATTGAGCTCTGGCTCAATCAGCGTAGTTCCATGCGGCTTGTCAACAGGAATGTCTCACAGGGAGAGAGTGTGTCCCGCCTCCAGTGAGCTATTTATCTCCTTGGCACCTCCAAATGAGGTCATCAAGCTGCTACCTGATTGACAGGCTAAACTCCACCTCTTCACTCTTAATAGTCTCAAGTTGGTACCAGATTATGTACCTACAACAATGCAAAGAAGATCTGGTCATTTCCCACTGGACAATGGTGGTGACTTTTGCAGTAGATTGATGATAGGTTAGCTTTGGGAGAAAGACCATTTGCCAATCAAAAAATTCCCCATTCCTTCAGTGGATGTGTTTCTAAAAAGCTTTATAAAGGGCATCTGTTTACATCTACTTCCACCCCAATGATGTGATCCATAAAGGAATGACATCTGCTACGTGGTCGTCGGGTGCTGTTGAGCCAGTTCCGCTTGTCATGACCCCATGTACGATAGAACCACACACTGCCGGGGCCACACCATCCTCACAACGGTCATGTTCGAACCCATGGTTGCAGCCACTGTCTCAGACAAGCTGGATGATATGAAGAAGAAGAAGAAGAAGAAGAAGGTGGCATCGGGATTGGAGGAAGGCTTATGAACGACCTACGTTTTGCAGGTGATAGAACCTTGCTTGCTGAAAGTGAGGAGGGATGGAAGCGCTTGCTGAGGAAGACCAAGGATGGCAGCCTTCAATAAGGATAACAGCTCAGTGTAAAGACAACCACAATCCTCATAACTGGTCCAATAGGTAAAATCA
The DNA here is from genome assembly GCF_000313985.2 of Echinops telfairi. Classification (NCBI taxonomy): domain Eukaryota; kingdom Metazoa; phylum Chordata; class Mammalia; order Afrosoricida; family Tenrecidae; genus Echinops; species Echinops telfairi. The sequence goes on from NW_022103900.1 coordinate 6,142,263, forward strand.
TGATAAATGGAGAAAAGATTGAAGCTGCTTAGGATTTTGCTCTGCTTTTTTTGTTGTTCCACAATCAATGTGGGTGGAAACAATCATCAAGAAATCAAACGACAGGTTGCACTGGAGAAACGTGCTGCACAAGACCTCTCTGTAAAGTGTTGCAATGCAAGGAGGTTACTTTGAGGACTTTGCACCCAAGGCATGGTTTTTTCAATCGACTTATATGCATGTGAAAGTTGGACACTTTCACATGGTATTTTCAATCACCCCATATGCATGTGAATAAGGAACACCAGAGAGGAACCAACACATTTGAATATGGTGCTGGCAAAGAATACTGAAAGTACCATGGACTGCCAAAGAAGAAAGAAATGTGTCTTGAAAGAAGTATAGCCAGAAATGTTCCCTAGAGGAAAGGGTGGTGAGATGTCATCTTACATGCTATAGCGTTTTATTTCTCAATTTAAACAATTTTCAAATCTACTCTCTCCTTCATCTTTATCCTCATTGCTAATGGATTCATTGGAAGACAGTTCTCTAATTTGACTACTGAAATGGTTTCTGAGTAGATCTTTTTACTTCCAGTTTCCTCCCATCGAATCCATCCCTGATATTGCTGATTATTTTGAACAATTAAAAGCAAGCTTTAAACATTTAGAAAATGTTATATTCATTCAACAAATATTTGCGGGATGCTACTGAAGTCTGGTGGCATAGTGGAGTTGTAAACTGCAATGTCATTAATTTGAAACCACCAGCCGTTCTGAGGGAGAATGATGAGGTTTCTGTGCCCATAAAGATTTACAGCTTTGGAAATTCACGGTGGCAGTTCTGTTGTGTCCTATAGGCTCCCTATGAGTCGGGGGGCTGGGTTTTGGTGTTGGACTCTGGGTCAGATGTTATCCCAGGAATAGCGAACCAGCTGAGAGGTGGGGGAAAAAGTCAACAAAACTGAACCTGCCTGCCCTCAGGAAGATTATAGCTGTAAAGTTTATTTTGGTCATTATCATTGACCTTTTGTGGGTGATTTTGTTACAAATACTGACAAATAATTTTGATGATGGCTTCCACTTTATCAAACATCTATTGTGTCAAAACATTGTTAATCCCTTTGCATATAAATTGTTAGAACATTCCTAGAGAAACCTGTTATCTTGCTGATTTTGTGAATTAAGAAATTGAGATCCAAAGAGTTTAAGGGATAACTTCAAAACTCGAGATTGGAAAGCATTATGGAGACTTGGAGCTGGTCTAATCTTTCTTCATGATCTGTGGCCTATTATATTCCACAACCTCTCTTACATGTTCCAAGGTCACGAATAAATGACTGAGCCCTATAGAAGTTCTTAGTAAGTCATCACTGCCAACATTTGTTTATAAAATGACATTTGTAATATTCCATTCATCCAAAGCAGTGGTCAGTCTCTCCCAAACCCTCACCGCACTAAGGGGCATTAGGCATTCTCCAGAGACCTTTTTGGGAGTTACCGCTGGTGATAGTTTAGCTGCTACTGGTATCCAGTGTGTAAGAGGCCCAAGATGGTGCTAAATATCTTCCCAAGCCCACACCATAGGTCCCCAAGAAACAGTTTATTTAGCACAGAACATCAAGTGGATGAAAACCCCTAGGGTTACTATAGGGTTTCTATGAGCCAGAACTGACTCAATTTGTTTTGTTTTGTCAAAATCATGGCAAGTCACAAACATTAAAAAAAGAAAATATTTTTGCTTTCTATGATTTAAAAGTCTGTGAGACTGAATGTGTTCTTTGTATGTTGAAATAAACCTTTGTAATATTTGTACCCCTCACCCATCCCTCAGTTTAAACTTAGTAATGGATTTTCAGGGAAATTTGCCTAACAGTTGAATATTTTAAATGCTTATCTTTCTAGGTTTTAAGTACCACTTTGCTTGATAGTTTATGGAAATATAGCTCAAAATTGAATTGAATGCCTTTATATAGTTTTAAAATGTAATTAGGCTGTTCTTCAGAGTTAAAAACGATTTCAAACACCATGGGTAAAGAACAATCTTCTTTAAGTTGACTTAATGGTAGTAGTGATGGGTCTGTACTGTGTCTTGTATCTTGAGGGTCATCATCCTCGAAGCATTTGGAATGTGGATGGCTGAGGAGAGAGAGCTGGTCTGAGCCTACCGAATGGTTAATAGTGTGTGTGTGTGTGTGTGATTTAAATTCATGCTATTGATCTTGACAGACTCATGTTTTCCTGTTAGTTGTGGTCGATTGTGAAGCTTCCGGCTCAGATAGGAACATTGCCTATCGTGCATCCTTTTCAAGATTGTTGGTAAGCTTAGGATTCTTGTCTTTCTTTTTAAAAAAATCATTTTATTAGGGGCTCACACAACTCTCATCACAATCCATACAATCCATACATACATCAATTGTGTAAAGCACATTTGTACATTCATTGCCCTCATCATTCTCAAAACATTTGCTCCACCCTTAAGCCCCCGGCATCAGCTCCTCATTTTTTCTCCTCCCTCCCCGCTCCCCCATCCCTCATGAAGCCTTGATAATTTATAAATTATTATTTTGTCATATGTTGCCCTGTCCGATGTCTCCCTTCACCCACTTTACTGTTGTCAGTGCCCCAGGGAGGAGGTCACATATAGTTCCTTGTAATCAGTTCCCTCTTTCCAATCACTCTCCCTCTACCCTCCCAGTATTGCCACTTACACCACCGGTCCTGAAGCGATCATCTGCCCTGGGTTCCCTGTATTTCTAGTTCCTATCCTTTGGGAACTCATCTTCCTGCACTCAAATTAACAGTATTTTGTTGTGATCTCTGGGTCTTCAACGGCTAATTTTCAGAAGATAAGTGGGCTTGTCTTCCAAATTTTGTTAAGGCTGGAATTCTGCTGGAATTTGCCCACCATGAGTGAACCTGCTGGTATTTGAGGGACTGGTTCATCAAAACATTCAGCATCACAGTAACATGCAAGCCACCATGATGCCACAACTTGACCCAAGAATTTCTCATAGCTTGAGAATTAGAATTAAACTCACATGACAAAATGGAAGTCATACACGTTTCATCAATTTTCCCTTCAAAACAGTCCTTAGTAGTTCTTTGGGATGGGGGTGGGGTGCAGCAGGCCTTGAGGAGGTGAAGAGATGTGGCTTGGCATAGAACACTTCCCCTTTGAAACATCAAACGCCTTGTATTTGTTTATAGTCTGTTTCTTGATAGACATGGAAATCAATAGGTCTTTTACATACCCATGCATAAAAGAATGCATAGTTCAGCAGAAATTTCTGCACGAAGACGCTAATAATTGCTTCACCCCAACTGTTCCACAATGCCTTAAGAAATTAAGTGTACACATCTACAGTTTACACCAATGTTTGACTATACAACTATCTTTTCTCCTTAACGAATTTGATTTTCTTCTGAATGATCATTCCAAGAAAAATATAAGTTCTTTGCACATAAACCATATATGTAATCTTTATGGAGTAATATATGCTTATGACTCGTCTTGCCCATTTCTTTAATAATTATCTCTATGAGAACCATACAAGGGAATAGTGGCCAAATGACCAACATGGCCATTGGTTCATTGCTTGGTTTCAGCTTAAGACCAGAATGGTGTCATTATTGGCTTTCTTGACCATATATAGCACACTGGGAGCCATTCAAGAAATGTAAAATATGACACCTATAATTAGAAATACCTATGGTTAAACCATAGCAATTTTAAGGATGAGGTAATTAGGGGGGGGCATAGTAAAAGCAGTGATTAATTCAAGCTTTTCAAGTTTATTTATGCTGCAGTAAATTCTTTTTTCTCTCCATCAAGTATGCTCTTTAGAAGGAATGCCAGAAAACTGGCCTCAGCATCTTAAGGGGTTAATGTGGCAGGTCATGAAGGATAGAGACAGTCTCGCCTACAGGTCTTATTCTAACTCACAGTCCCTACATCACCTCCATAGGATCCCAGAAAAAGAGTCTGAACAGCCAGGGACCTAAGGGATCGGGTTGCACGTAGGGGGCGGGGGAGGAGAAAGACTGCGATTAGATTAGGCAAGGTGGGAAAGGGATACTAGCAGGTAAAACACCGGAAAGTTACAAGTTGGGTTATTTTTTAACTGGCTCCCAACAAACAAAAGTGGGTGTCTTTTTGTGGGTGTCTCCTTCGCTACCTGCCAACTGAACTTCAGGTGATCTTTAGTTGGTGGGGAGGACTTGGGAGTCGAAGAACCCCGCGGCCGTTCAACGTCCCCACCCTCGGGGACCCCCCCACCCCGCAGATCCGGGTGGTCGAGGGGGCAGAGGCAGGGAAAGCGGGGCGCTGGGAGGGAGGGCGACCTCAGCCCCGCACACAATCACCCCCCAGCCTTGCTCCCCCGGAGTGGAAACTTCCGCGGCCGCGGCCCGAGCGGGCGGGCG
>NW_022103900.1:6148237-6155204 GCF_000313985.2 Echinops telfairi
TTCAAGATACTTATCAGAAATAAGTTTTTCACGTTAAAAAGAATCTTCCCCACACAAAAACAAAATAACAGTTTCATCCAGGGTTGAAATGACCACTTGCTGCTGTGTGAGTAAAACTTACTGTAGGTTTAATCAATGGGTATTTCCCCAAACTACTCATACAATTAAACATGCAGTTTGTGATGCCTCTTTAAATTCAGTTTAAAGTAACTGCCTACACTAACAATGTGAAAATGATGGGCGGAACAGTGACCTAGGGTTTCAAATCGATCCCAGCCTCCTGTCGATGAAATCCTTTGAGAAGGCACAGGCTCTTCATGACTTTTGGCCCAAGACTCCAGCGATGAGTCTTCATGTCAGTGTCTAGATGGATTAAAAGGCTTCCAGGGCTGCTTGGAAGCATGGAGTGTTCAGTGAAACTTTAAGCTGGCATGTAATCCCTTCGCCTTTCCAGTTTTATTTCCTGCCTTCGGCCTGCATACCCCCTCGTGTAGTGTGTGTACATCCATTGTTCTCAGACAGCGTTCTTGCACATGCTCTTAGGTTAAGTGCCCCATCTTTGTCTCGTGAATGTCGGTTCAGGTTATAAGACCACAGGGTGAATATCCATTCCTTGAGAAACCTTCCACTTCTCCCCAGGTGAAAGGCAAAGCACGGTGGCCTCTGTCGCCCCTCCTTTTACATACCTCACAGCAAAGCCATCCCATCGTTTTTATTTGCTCAACAAAATCCAAGGGCCGGCTTATGCCCTGAAGCTCCCTGGAGGGTGCAAATGGTTTGTGTGCCACTGCAAACCTAGAAGTTGGTGGTTCAAATCCACCCAGCTGCAGCAAGGAAGAAAGGCCTGGCGTTCCGATTCCACACACACAGATTACAGCCAAGAAAATCCTCTGGGCAGGTTTACTTGGTGACACTTGGGGTTGCCACGAGTCAGAATCAACTGGATGGCTGTGGCGTACTGTGTTGCAAGCATACAGATGAACAAGAATGGCCCTTCTTTTCAAAGAGTTAAAGAGTTGTCGGGAGATAGGCGCAAGTCTTCCTGTCCGGTGATGAGTGAGGGAGGCCTGGTAGAGCTCAAAGAAGGGAATGACTGTTGAGAGATCCAGGGAACCAGCGCAGTTTACAAGGGAAGGCCGTGCTGTGTTTGAACTGGATTTTGAATTCAGCGTCAGACTTTGTCAAGTGCTCAGTTTTGCAGACAAGGCTCACGCTGCAAACTTTTATCTCTTGGACCGTTTTCCCTAACCAGCTAGGAACCCCTCCAGGGTCTTAACTCGGTCCTAGGGAGCATGCAGGGCTGGTCCGCCACAACAGTTGGATGATTGCATGTGTTTTCCACAGTGTTGGGCCAGAGTTTAGAATCCATTTACATTCTTACTTTGTTAGTTATTAGGGTTAAATGACAAGCTTGGCCTTTTGGAGAATAATAGTTTTGTTTTAAGTCAGTTTTGTGAATTAAAGGATACAATTTAATTTAAGTGAAAAGATTAACTGCAGGCCATTTTTTCCCCTTGCGATAACAGCATTGCTGAATACCGGCTAGCAGTTTAATGGGGAAAACGTTATAGCAGCTTACCTGAGAAACGTTTGAGGACAGAAATACCTGCCTGCTATTATTTGTACCCAGATTTATGCCCATTTGCACTGTGGGAAGGGCTTAACTACGTTGTAAATCTTGCCCATATTTTTTTTTCCAACTGAGAGAAATGACCGGTGTGAAGACCCAAGTTATTGATTTTAAAAAAAGTCACTATTCGAACAGGTTTTTTTAGGGCTTTATGTTTATAGGGAGTTACAGACCCATTTCCATTGAGTGCTTAATGCTAGTTGAGTAATTAAGAGCATGTTTGTGGTCAAGCACTTTTGCTTGAAGTGAGTGGTTTAAACACCAACCAGTTTTGACACTAGTGCCATTTGACAGCCTTTGCCTCTACCCTCCACACAAGGCCGGCGTCGTCACGCGATGGGGATCTAGCAGTGTGCACCCTCTCCAGCAGGAGGCTCAGATGTGCTGGAGGGGAAGGTCAAGGGAGCCCTGGTGCTTTAACTTTCCAGCGTGGCTCGGAGCGCTTTATCTTCATTTCCTCCTGGCAGCGGTTCGGCCTCAGGATTAGAAAAGAACATAGGTTTTTGAAAATCCAAACAGAGCAGGTTCAGTTGTTGGACTTCATCTGTTTTAGAAAAATAAACACAGGATTTTACAAGTCTAAAAATAAAGTTTTCTCTTTGTTGTATTGTGCTTCTTGTGTTGTATAAGACCAGTGTGACATTGTCATGCTCAGAAGTGTACACATGACCCGTCAAGGATGTGAAATCCCATGAGAGCTATGGGCTCAGGGGTGGGGTGTCCAAAATGTTCTGAAATTATTAAGTTCCTTCTTTAGCTATCAGTATCCTGAGTGGATTTCAAATATTTCTCTCCTACACAAGTAACTGTTCTGGAGAGGCCTTCTAGCGTTTTCTATATACTTCAACCATTTAAATCTTTGATCCTCACCCCTCTCTGGCTCCCAGATTCCTTCCTTAGAGGTTTGGGGGCAGGCAGGGTTGCGCCGGGTTTAAACACTAGTGTGTTTGGTGGTGGCAGCAGGACTATCGCCGGGATCCCCTAAGCAAAGAAGGAAAGGTGAACCACGGAAGCGCGGAATTGGGTACCGGAAACGAAACCGATCAACCGCCATGGGCTTCTGTGTCACTGTAGTTAGTGTCGTTTCCATTTCTGTGTTTGAGTCAGGCCTTTCCAGCAGTGACGGTTGTCTTTGCTGATGCTCCTTGTAGAGACACGGATTAGATGTCTGCCCCCAGAGCGTATTTGATATTAGATGTGTGTGTGTAAGTATTTGGTGACTCACGAGTCTTTCCGCACTGTAATTCTTGCCTTCTTTGCATTGCGTCTCTTTTGGCCTGCGTGGTCATTTGGAATGATCTTAAAGTAACATTGACTTTTTTACTTTTTTACTCAACACAAAAAAATTAAAAAAGATTTTGGGGGGTTCCTATAGACGCTCCAGTTTGACAGAGAATTCAACCTCTAAGTGTGTTGTTTATCTCTCGACTGGGAGGCGTGGTTTATAATCATAGTCTTGCAGTTTCCCTACGCCCAGGTTGTAGGACATACAACTAACTTCTAAAAGCCAGACCTTCAGACAGTCAGAGGCATCCCATTTTGGTGTGTGCTCTCGGGGGCTCTGTGGAGTTCCCTGGTTCAGAGCGATTCCTCTTTCAGATGGCCATTCTGTGGTTGCCCCGGTGCCTCCCCTAGAGCCGCAGGGGCCCAGAGCCGTGCGCTGGAAAGACCCATCTGACTGGTGTGTGTTTTCTGATATCTTAGAGGTCCAGAACAGGCCACCTTGTCCCTGAGAGCAACTCCATGTTTGGTTTTACGTAGTATTTACTTCTGAAAATGGTGGTGTTGTGGCTCTTTGGGTACAAGTCTACACAGCAAGTTAGCATCCTTCCACTTTGAGAAGTTTTAAACAAGTTGTTCTGCGCCATTGGCTACCCATTTTGCCATGTGTCAGCCTTCTCATGTTTCCGTTTGGCTTGCGCTGTTCCGTTGGTCTAGCTCCCCTTCCCTTCCTTGCCTTCTCATCTTGGCTTTCAGGCAAATGTTGACCAGTTGGTGTCATGCATGAGAGCCTCAAAGAGACCATGAAACGTGGAATGATTTTTTTTTTTAAAGTCTTTCCATGAAACACTTTCCACAAAAATGTACGGGTGAGTGTGTGTATGTGTATGCTTACAGATGAAAAGACAAAAACCAAAAAACAAACTCCCTGCCATTGTAACTCATAGCAACCCTGCAGGGCAGAGTAGAACTGGCCCTGTGTGTTTCTGAGACGAACGCTTTACAGGAGTAGAAAGCCTTGCTTTCTCCCAGGGGCTGGCTGGTGGTTTCAAACTGCCGGCCCTGAGGATTGCTCTGAGCACGTAACCACACGATACCAGAGCTCCTATGCCAACAGGTAGGTGCACTTATATATTTGCATGCATGTATACTGCATATACCTTTCTAAGTACTTATGTGCACCTGTATCTGTCCATATAACCACATATATTTTTTTATATATATATATTTACTGATACTAAGTTGTACATTATCACATATCCTACTACCTCTTTCTGTTGTGTGCTTTAGATTGTGTTTATTTACCTTGATCAGAGTTGTGCTTACTTAGGTCAGGTCTTTCTCACCATCAGAAGTAGCAAGTGCCTATATTCTAGAGAGTGAACCTCCCATCTCTCCCCCATCCTGCCAGCTGTCAAAGAACTTTGCTTTCAGAGTATCTAGTCTTGATATCTGATAACAGTGGGACCACACAGCTTTTGTCTTTCTGTGATGGACTTATTTCACTTAGCATCATGTCTTCCAGACTCACCATATGAGAAGATGTGTCAGGGGCTCCTCTCTATTATTGGTAGTTGCCTTGTATTCAGACACCAAGTTGTGCTTCTCCTTTCTGCTGTGGATGGGCACACGGCTTGTGCGTATCTTTCTGCTGTTGGCGATAATGCCGCTCTAGGATAATGCCTAAGAGATTGCTGGATCACACGGTATTTTCTGTTTTTTGAGGAAGTGGCATGCAGATTTCCTCAGTAGTTGTATCATTTTACCTCGCCAGCAGCCATTTATGATAGTCCCAATTCCCCCTCCAGGAGCCCTGATGGCCTGCGATCTGAAAGGTTGGCACCCCGAAACCAGCAAAGGCTCTGTGGAAGAGAGCTGTGTACTCCGGTAAACAGTTACAGCCTCAGAAACTCACAGGGCCAGTTCTACCACAGGGGCAGTTCTACCACAGGGGCAGTTCTACCACAGGGGGCAGTTCTACCACAGGGACAGTTCTACCTTGCCCTCGAGGTCGCTGTGAGTCGTTATCAACTCCACATCACTGATTTGGGTTCGGAATCCCCTCCCCAGATTGTCAGCATTTTTTGCTGTTGATTGTTTTTAAGTCATTGACGGTTTTTGCAGGCTGAGATGGTAGCTCATTGTATTTTTGACTTGCTTATCTTTAATGGGTCATAGTTCTGAGCAACTTTTCATCTGTTTGTTCACCAACTAAATGTCCTTTTGGGTGATGTGTCTGGCCAAAGCTTTTGCCCATTCAAAAAAAAAATGGATTGCTTGTCTTTTTGTTGTTGAGTTGTTGAAGTTTTCTATATAATTTGGAAATGAGACTGTTATCAGATATGTCATTACCATCTGTTTTTTCCCCTCGTCTGCGCGTTCTCTTGGCGAAGTACTTGCGTTTTAGGAGGTACCATTGATCTTGTTTATCTTCTGTCATTTGTGCGTTGTTTTAGCTTTGTATGATAGGTGACTTGTGCTCAAATTTACGCAGGTCCTTTAGTTTTTACTGTGTGCTGTCTTCCAGGAACTTTATCGTTTCAGTTTCGCGTCAAGGCCTTTGATATATTCTGGGTTAGTGTTCGTATGGAGCCTGCTGAGTGTTTTCTGCATATCCATGCTTGGCCAACACCATGTGATAGGGAGGGAGGCTTTTCTTCCCCGGGTGAGTGGATGTTGACCTTTTCCCACAGGTCAACTGCCCAGAGGTCAGTGAGTTTACTTCTACCCTCCATTCTACTCCGGTGGTCAGTGTGCCAGCCCCTGAACCAGTACCGAGTGGTGTCCATTACCATGGCTGTATAGAAAGTTCTGAGATTGGGACATGTGAGCCGCATCCTATTTTGTGGTCCTTCAATATTATTGTAGCTATTTGGAGGAGTTTCACTTTATTTTGAGTACTAAAAGAAACCTTAGATCCTTAACGAAAGCACAGGATTTTCTACTTATCATGTCGTTTTACTTTTCTTTTTTATTCTGTAAAGAGACACGTATACGAAATATACTTTCAAATGTGCTGTTCAAACTACTGCACAGGAAACTCTCCAGGTAAGCCCAGACGTGTTACTTCAGTATTTAGTTAAACATTCGATTTGTGACTAATTTCCCCCTCGCTCTTCCAGTCTCTTGTGCACTACATTTTTTGGCAGTACGTGGACATGAATGATAACAGGGTGCGCTCCGCAGTACAGACTCCTTCCTGGATTTATTACCTATCCTGGGTGCAACAGACACTGGTGCCAATCACTTACAACGCCCCTGCCCTCACGTTCCTCACTTATAAAACAGGCGATAAAAATAGGGCCATCCTGCGGATTGAGAAGAATGTGAGGCTACCTGAGATACTGCCCTGGCACACACACACACTCAATTAGTCTTAGCCATAACTAATCTAAACTTGGTCTGCTAATTAGATCCAGACTCACAGTCCTGTTGGTGGTTAGGTTGTGGAGCGGCCGGAAGAGTTTCTTGGGTAGCAGTTTTCTACCAGGAGAGGCGGTGGCCGGGAGAGGTGGCTTCCCAGTCTCCTTCCAGTGGGTCCCTGGGAGGTAGGTGGCTGGCATTTGGAGCCGGAGGCCCATGTAGGCCTGGCCGCCCCTTGAGGAAGCCAGAGAGACCTGTGGAGCGGCTGGCGGGTTGGGCAGCTCAGGGCTTCAGGTGCCAACTGGCTCGCTGACAAGTGGTGAGAGCATCCTGCGGGAAGGTGGCTGGGAGGAAGGGCCCATTATGAAAGGGCTCAGAGCAAAGCCTGCTAAGACTGCACTTTTCCTCCACCCCTGCGAGGGCCCTGCGGAGGCTGCCATGTTGGCAGGAGATGCTGCTGACTACAAGAATCATTCACCATGGGTCCCAGCGAGCGAGGGCGCAGGGGCATTTGTGGTCAGATAAAGCCATCACGATGGCTCCCCCGATCTCCTCCCCCCTTGCCTCTCTTAACATCACCGTTCTCAAGTCCCTATCGTGGCTTGAAAAACCAGAGAGAATAAAAAAACCGAATGCTCTCACCGGCCCTTCCTCCTCGGCCACTACTGTGTCTGCCTCCTTCCTCCCACAGCCCTGCTGTTTGGGAAGACCTGCCCTGCACCCGCAGCCCTTGCAGTAGGCTGCCCTCTGCCT
>NW_022103900.1:6156393-6158896 GCF_000313985.2 Echinops telfairi
ACAACATTTTCTGGACGCGGGTCTGGGTTCTGGAGAGGAGGCCTCTGCCTCGTCTTGTGGAAGGTAGAAAAATGTGCCTCCCTTGATCCTGAGGATTTGATCCTGCCTGCAGTGAACGGTGGTGTTTAGTTAGTTGCATTTCAGCCAATCAGCTTAAAGGGCTTTGTGGAAATTAGCTCATTAATCCTCACCGATCAAGAGGAAGAAGCACTTTGGGCGCTCTGTAGGTCGGAGGCAGAAGCTGGGCTTTCCTGGGGTCAGAGGCCTGGGAGGTGGCCCCTTTGGATTTCAGGGTCTGGATGTCCTTGTCAGAGCTCTGGTGGCCTTTCCCTTGGACGTGGTAGTCTAGGGGAGAAGCCCTGTGTCTGTCCTGCCCCTCTAGTGCTTTCCTTTCTGGAACATACACATGACTCCTCCCCTGATGTTTGTTTGTTTATTCATGTGCTTGAGTGCCTTTGAGCCCACTGGTTCTGACTCATCGCATCCCCATGTGACCTAGTAGAGTGTCCTGGTCGGGTCTTGGCTATAATCTTTCCTGGAACCTATGGCCACATCTTTCTGCTGCCATATGGCCCGTGGGTTCTACCTGGCAAAGAAAAGCAACCCATCAGACTCACTGCCGTCGAGAACTGTCCCTGTGGGATTCCGAGACTGTTGCTCCTAATGGGAGTAAGAAAGCCCATCTTTCTCCTGCAGAGCGGCTGGTGGTTTCAAACTGTTGGCCTTGCCGTCAGCAGCCCAACTCAGAACCACTATGCCACAGAGACTTGTGCTTAACTGTGCTCTGTGGACCCTCCTGGTATGGAGACATTAGGACTATTGCCAGAGGCTGAGGGTAAAACAGCAGCAGAATTGCAGCAGCAGAATTGCAGGACAGGTGGTTTTCGGCTCATGTAGAAAGAAAATATTTTGAGAGTGATGAGGGCAACAATTGTACGAATGTGCTCGACATGATGGATGGATGGATGGATTGTGATAAGAGTTGTACAAGCCCCCAATAAAATGATTAAAAAAAACCAGGTGGTTTTCAAAGGTGGTTCTAGTGGTAAGAGATTTAAAAAAAATTTTTTTATATAAATCTGAAAGGATTCAGGGTGATAAGATTGATGGAGGTATATGCTAAGACCTAAGAACCAGGCCTTTCTTTTGAAGTCAACACCAATCTAACATGTTATAATGGTTCTATATCTTGTTTTGGGTAAACCTTTTTTTAATTTATTTTTACTATTTAAATATAATTCTCTATACCGTCAATAATGTGAAGTTTTGTAGTCCCAGCTCCTGCCAAGATCACTCCCTGCCAACGAGTCGATTCTGACTTCTATTGTACTGAAACAGCTCTCGGAGGGAGGTGATCAGATGTTTCTTTCTGTAAGTCTGCCATTCATTGGTCAAGTTTTGGATACTAGAGGAAAATCCAGAGTCTTAATTTAAAAAGGCAGGTCAGCCCTTGGCTTTACTGGGAAGCTGAAGAGAAATAGACATTTTATTGGAGGATAAATTGGCAATACTTTAATTCTAGAATCGATTCAGTTAAGCATTTTGGAATGCTACGTGAGATAATGCTGTTATATTTCAAGTTTCTGCTCACTTGCCAAACTGAACATTGATGTGAAATTAAATTCCGTCTTGAACATGAAGATAATTTCTTGGACATTGAACAATTGAACAAGTTGACCTTTGGCATGAACTGTAAGTTTTGATGTGTGTGAAAATGTCATTTTAAGATAAGAGTTGGTAAGGCCCTTATAGCTCATTTCATTTTAAAAACTTCTCAGAAGCCTAGTGCGTTAGGCCAGGTTGACTAGAGAAACAAATCCAGTGACACTCCTGAGAACTTTATCTCAAGAAGTAATTATACATCAAGCAAAGAACCATAAGTCCCTCTTTAGCCTCGTGCAGCCACATGTAATGGTGCACAATGCAGGGAGATCGCAGAACAGTGGGTGCAAGTCCCGTGGATCCAAAGGTGGCAGATGTATCTCCAGGGCTCTAGCAGGTCTACACGTGGCGTCAGCAGGAAGGTGAAGGTAGAGTGAGAGAGAGAGTTTCCAGGACTCTCCTTATGAGGAGGTCACGCCCACCAGGAGGTACTACCACCACCCGATTGACAGACTAGACTCCACCCATATCTTCTTACCGGTGCCACGTTGGCATGCAAAACCTGCCACACGTCATACTGGTGATACTTATTCAAGTCTTCCTTTTGAAGACTCACATTTTGATGACACTTAAGGGGTTTAGGGTTCTGATCTTTAGAGACCACTGGAGCTATTTGGCAGAAAAAAGAAATTGTGTGGGAAGTAGGGCATGACGACTTCCGGCTGCATGAGTAATAGATCTTCATGTGGGGAGTACTTTGGAAGCCAATGACCTGTGATGATTCTTAAACTTCTCACAATCATTCTGGATGGTTGAAGTCTTTGAAGACTTCCTGATCTTGTTTTGAATGGGTAGTAACATTTGCACCAGTGTTGGTAACCAGAGGCATTCTGCTTGCTTT
>NW_022103900.1:6169323-6170815 GCF_000313985.2 Echinops telfairi
GTCATCTGATTTTTTTTGGAAAGAAAACCTTTTGCTTTTATTCTGTGCTCTGTCTGAGAACTAGTTAATTCATATTTTCAGACAAGCAGTTACTTTTTTGTGTGGTGAAATTGAGCGCCCTGTTGAAGAGGGGTAGTTTTAAAGTTGTGGCCTTTTAATCTTACACACCCAGCTTATTCTTAATGATTACTATAAGTACAGACGGTTCCAGTATTTTCAGAAATACAAATGTGCTTCTGTTTATTTTTTTTCAAAAAAGGTCTACGTTTCAGCTGAGGTAGACTCAGTTTATCTTTTGTGCTATGAAGACAGAATTCAATAGCGTATCTTCTGTTGTGTGTGCAATGCTGAAGAAGTTCTGAATTTAACTCTAGGAGAATCATCCCTCTGTCAGTTCAAGCCACTGAAGAGGCAAGTTTGAATCATGCTCCCTCTGTTTCCTCTAAGGCAAAGCCTTCCGTGTGGGAGCAGTTCAAGGGCTGATAACAGCTTAGCCTCACGCGCATGTAAAGTAAAGAAACCATCCAGCGCCTGAGCAGGTGCCTTACTGGAAATTCACACTAAAGAACTGCTCATGGGAGGAGCAGGGTGCCTGCTTCGTTGGGGAAGGGCAATGATTGAAGGGTGGAAAGAGGCTGTGCATGGAGATTAGCTGGGTTTACTTTTGGACAGTTCGAGAACAGTCTGTACTTTCTCACACGTAGTGTCCCTTGGGTGAACGGGGCCGTGACAGGGGATGTTTTACTATGTAATCCTTTTTTGTTTTTCCTTGTGGATGCCCTTTCAGATTTCGGGAGGCCTAGACCTCCGCGCCTGACTTTAAACAAGCCCTGTAGAAACATGTTTCACACGGCGGCTTTCCCAGGGTCAGCTGGGTGACTGAAACTGGACTGGGAGACGTGTTTCTGGGTAGTTTCAGAGCGAGATCAGTAGGACACATTGAAGATTGGAAGTGTAGTTGCTCCAAATCAAGACCAGGGCTAGATGGCTGTAAATCTTTACTAGAATTAAGTATCTAGTGGTTGTCCAGAAAGTGACCATTTCTAGATCTTCTTTATCTGGGATCATCTGGATTGCTTTTAGAGGGGCAACACGGCTTTCTGAAGGCTGCAGTTTTACTCTGTCTTTTGTAAGGGACCCGAATCGTGGAGTGGGTAATGTGTCACGCTGCTACCCAAAAGGTCAGCGGTTCAAGACTCCCTGCTGCTGCTCCGTGGGAGAGAGTTGGGGGCTTTCTTTTACTCCTGTGAAGATTGCAGTCCATGGACCGCACAGCGGCAGTTCTCCCCTGTCCTGTGAGCCGTTGTGGGTAAGAACTGATTCGATGGCAGTTTGTTGTGGGGGGTTGTTCTTTATTTAAAGCCCCTTGTTGTTGTCAGGTTACTTCTAGCTTATGGTTGTCCCTGATGTGCAGAGCAGCTCTGCTTCTGGGACCTGTCTTCCCAGATGCCTATGTGTGGGTTCAGGCTGCCAACCTTTGGGGGAAGAGGGG
>NW_022103900.1:6172548-6174740 GCF_000313985.2 Echinops telfairi
CTGTCAGGCAGTAATCTGTGTAGTCTGGCATTTGAAAAAGTAAGTTTTTCTCGGCTATCCGTAGTTGTTTAAAAGTTAGCGAGTGCTCTGTCTCTCCAAGCCACTTGCAAGGAGGGGATGGCCGGATGATGACGATGATGTCTATGAGCTATGGCTGACCTTACAGCGGGGCAGATCAGAATCGGTCTGCCCCGGAGCACTGTGTTCTGCAAGGAGGCGAGGTGCGGAGGTGTGCACTTGTGCTTTCCACAGGCCTCCCCCCCCACATTTCCAAAGTTCACCCTCGGCCACTTCGTTTTTACCCAAGTACCTGTTTTCTTCAACGGAAAGAAATCTGAAGGAGCGTTTTCACTTTTAGGGAAACACCACATGGCGTGGTCAGTGTTTGGTTTCGGCACTCCGACGTAGTGGTTACCTGTTGTTGGCTCCGTTCCTCAAAGTCAGCAGTTGGAAACCACCAGCGACTGGGGAGAAACACTGACTTTCTACTCCCGTCCGGAGGCCCAGTCTTGGACACTGCAGGGGGGCAGTGCTACCCTGTTCTCGAGGGCCACTGGGAGTCGGCGTCCACTCGATGGCAGTGATGGGGGGTTTTGGTGTAAGGGGCAGCGTGCATCCTGGAACAGCGGGAGTGATTTTGCCAGGCGATGTGATCTGGAACTACACTTGGCATCAAACCATCCCCGCTTTGCATGGTGTCTGAACATTACTGTTGGGGCTCAAAAAGGAAATGGAAAATGGATTTAAAAGGTAATGGAATTTTTCCACAGACTTTTGGAAGCCGTCCCCTCTATATGCTGGTGCTGGTTTTAGGATTCACGTGTTGCTCTGTATGAATTGTCCGGCGACCCTTCCTGTCAGGGACACTCAGATAGTTCCCCAGTAAGTGAATGGTCACTGCTCCACTCCTGCTTTCCACCATTTTGTTTTATGAAAGGTTTTATAGGAATACGCTTAGGTAGCAAGGGACATTTGTAGCTGCATTTTATTTCAAAGTTTTTTTAAAAAGACTCCATGTTATGCAGAAATGCAACTGGTTTTCTAATGTGGCATTGATTTACTCTTAAGATCCTCCCCAGAAGGCTTGAAGCAGCATTAGCTAGCATTCCTGGAATAGTTATTTATCTTCCAGAATGGCCCAGTAGCCTGTCAGTACAAAGTTTGTTGTTTGAGTTCTGCTTTGCTTTACTTTTATTTTTTGAAAGATTCTGGATCATAATGTCCTGGAAGTGACTTGATTACCTGGGACTGTGCCGTGAGGTTACCATGTTCCGTTGGTTGAGCTAGCACACCCTTAATTAAGCCTGTGGTGGACTGAGAGGCCACACTGCGGAATAGGGGCTGGGATGCCCAATTCCAGTCTGTAAATCCAGAGGCCAGGTGATGCCTGCTCTGAAGTGAAGACCAGTGCAAGGCGGCAGAAGACCCTGGGTTGGGACAGGAAGAACGGGGACATCCGAGTGTCATATCTGTGTCTGTTCAACAAGAGGGCAGGGCAAGGGAATTAACCCTATAACGCCTGGACTTTTAATTTCAGGGGAAACATTTTTTGTTTTAATTCTTTACTTTCATAGTGATCAATATATATATTGATATATACATTTAATGAAATGTTACGGACACGTCGCGCTCGGCGTTATAGGGCTAAGAAAGAAGGTGCTTTATTTTTTTCTTCCCCCAAATAATTTAAATGGCAGTGTCTTGTGGTGGCATCTCATTAGAAGCTCAGCCTTCAAGAGTGCCTCCAGGCTGACTTCTCTAAGAGGAATTCTGACCTCTCTGTGTCATTTGTTGCCTCATTCTTCGCTGCTTTAGCAAGCTGCCCTAAAGGGTTGTGGCTTAAAATAACTCTCCTGTTGGCTTAGGCTTCTGTGGCTCAGCAGTGTGGGCTATGCTTGGCCAGGCATTTCTCTCTTGGTCTTGTCTGGGGTTGTTCATGTGGTCGGTCCAGCCTTGCCTGTCTAGTTCAGGTGGGGCTCACTTTTAGCTAGTGTGGTGGTTGCTGCCGGCTGTCAGCAGGTAGACCCTTTCTCCTGTGTTGTCTCTCATTGGCCAGCAGGCTGGCCTTGACTTGAACCCCTGGCTGCAGCAGCCTTCCAGGCTGGCCGGAGTGGAAACTGCAGCCACTCCTAAGGCCTAGACTTAGAAGTCACGTGGCATCACTGTGCTGGGTTCTGTTGGTGGGGCCGGGG
>NW_022103900.1:6175949-6180133 GCF_000313985.2 Echinops telfairi
TTGCTTCTCAGCTAGATGGCCGCTTGCTTATCTTCAAGCCTTTTAAGACCCCAGGTGCAAGATCTTTTGATAGCCGGGCACCATCAGCTTTCTTCACCACATTTGCTTATGCACCTGCTTTGTCTTCAGTGATCGTGTCAGGGAAGGTGAGCATCACAGAATGCTGGGTTATTAGAACAAAGTATTCTTGCATTGAGGGAGTATTTAGTACAGGTTCAATGCCCATCTGCTACCTTAATACTTAACGTATAAATATATGTAACTTGGTCTATTTCCCTATTGTTATATATAAATATACTTACAAGATGTTGATTTTAATGAGCCACCTGAAGGCCCTTGGCACTCTGTGTGTCTTTAAAATGCTGATCCTTTTTAGCCTTGAGGTGTTTAATTCTAGACTGGCCTTCTAAAAACTCTACACCACATTAAAAATATAGACTGTTTGCATGCATACGTAATTATTTCTCCTGCCACCTAGAAATGAGTGAACTAGATCTGTCACAGTCCTAAAAATAACAGGTTATCTCCTCATGGCTCAACTTAAAAGTAGACTGTGGCTTACATGAGTAAACGAGCTGTTTCTTTACAACAAAAACCAACATTTTACTGCCTGAATTCGAGCTCAGTTTTTTATTTCTTTAAAAAAATTGTCAGATTATTTTGATTCAAAGATTAGAATTGTAATGGGCGGTGATAGAATTCATGCCTTTTCTTTGGTGTATCAAATACTAATGGCAGAGATAATAGAAGTCAGCAAGAGGTGTAGTTTTACCATCTAGTACATTACAGTCTTTCTGGTCAATGCCCTCACCCCCAATTATCAAATATGATGTGCTTTTGCAGCTGAGAAGATGACTTGAGTGTGAGCTTTATAGATTTACAGATTCAAATGCCGAGTGCCTTGCTTTTTTTTTTTTTTTTTTAACAGATCTGGACATGGAATTAGAATTACGGAGTGGCTGTCTTGCTGGGGGTCAAATTCCCCTTCTCCCATAAGGAAGCAAGACCAATAAGAGGATGCTACCTGGACTTCTGAGGTTAGAAGACCTTCCAAGGAGATTGGCTTTAACTTCCCAGTGCTTAACGGGGACTGAAAGAGGGCCTTTGTAGTGAGTTTGGACGAACAGAAGGGCAAGGAAGCGAGACAGCCTCCAGTCACTGTCCCTCAGAGGCACGGTTTGCTTTTTTGATGTAGATGTTTAAACGGGACTTTTTACATTTCTATTATAATTTATACTTTCATAAATATTGTAAATGGAATTTTTCTAAAGTACACACTAGGATTTTGGAACATTACTACTTTTTGGTGTTCTCAGTCCTTTAAAAGCTAATTTATATAGAGCAAAAAGCATAAACCAATCTTTGATGAGCATTTGTTTGGTAAAAGTGATTTGTTTCCCAGGATTTGCTATTCGCTGAGAGCCAAGCGTACTCTGATTATTGAACACGTAGACATGAGCATTTTTTCATAACGAAATGTGTACAGCCACCAAAGGCATTTAGAATCTAATCTGAACACTTGTGGTCATGCTGTTTCTTATGCGTATGGCTTCTACTTTATCCTCTGGATACTGTTGGATCCCCTTATTCTGACATCTGGTACTTTCCTATCGGGAGTGAACTAATTTTAAACAGAAAGTTTTGTAACTGAGAGAAGATAATAGTAAGTAACTTCCTTGTTAGCTGAACAGAGTATAATGGCTTTTAGATTTCACGTTGACCTTTCCCTAGGTCAACGCTGGAGCTGGCAGTGTGAGAAGGTTCCAGATTGGTTAAGTATATGATAAGTATTTGATGCTTTTATTTTTTTTTGCTGGGCCTATCTGAATTTCACGGGTATGAGTGAGAAATTCCGTAATATCTAGGAATATAATTGGATGGGTGTTGAATGCTTTACTCTTTCGTCACATTGCAAAGATGTCATAGTGTCTTAAAAGGATGCTTAAAAGTAAGATTAGCCTTTGTTTAAAAATGAAGTTTTTTAAATGACAAAAGTGTCATGCTTGTATATCAAATACACAAGTGAAGACAACAGCCCTCAGGGGTCATTCCTCAGAGGCATGTGCTGTCACCAGTGTACTGTTTATCCGTTCAGATGTTTTCTGTGTATCCACATATGCAAATATATATGTGTACGTAGATTTTTCTGAAGTGTAATATATATGAGGAGCCCTGGAAGTGCAGTGGGTTGTGTTGGGCTGCTAAACACAGATTAGTAGTTCAAACTCCACTGACTACTCCAGGGGGAGAGGGGTAGGGAAGAAGAGGCTTTCTGCTTCCCTAAACGTTTACAACAGCCTCGGAAACACACGGGGCGGTTCTACCCCGCCCTGTGGGGTCACGATGAGTTGGGATTGACTCAGTGACAGTGAGTTGGGGTTACCATTGTACATGGAATGCTGTAACTATACATATTATCCTGTAACATGTATCTTTTAATTTTGTGTAGCTTCTGCTTTTATTTGTCATAAAATAACACATTGGAGATAGCCAAAGCTGTCATTCCAAACACGTGCTCGTGGATCTGCCTCCCATTGAAATCCATCCACTCATTCCTGGTCCATTTCAACTCTGTGCATGTACTTGATGATTTAATCAGTCATTTATTCATCAACTTGTCGGTTGTTTCTAGTTTTTCAATACTTCTGTGTGTTAGAAACCCTGCAGTGGGATTGTGGGGCCAAAGGTATTTCTATTTGGATGGACACCATGACCTTTATTCTGGTTTTCATTCTATCAGATGCCTGCTTCATCGTTCCTATTGCCACACGTAGAAGAGAGTTAGGAAGCTTTGCGCAGTGGCAGTATCGTGGCCAGTGAGGTTTACCCGAGGTGCGATTATTGCTAATTGAACAGAGTTAGGATGAGGAAAGCATCTTGCCTCCTCTCCCACTTGACCTAAACCTGAAACATTTAAAGGTGACGGGAAAAAATGGTGGCTAGCATGACCTGGAGTAAGAAGATGGACTGGAAAGTGGACACAGCATGATGTGAGTGTAGGGAATGAAATGGGCACCATTTTATGGACTACCAAAATGAAATTCCCTGAAGCTCTGTACTAAGAACAAACTTAGGGGAAGATTTTCTGAATGGGTGAGCAGTCGGGGTTATAGACTAGAAAGTAGATAGGCTATATTGCCCTTGGGGCTGTAAGGAGCAGGATCTTACGAACATTACCTCAGGTCGGGGTCTTCTGCACAAAGACAGAGCCCCGGGGTCCACGGTGTCCCAGGAAAAGGTGAGCATCCAGGTCTTCAGGAATCGTAGGGAGTGAGTTCTCATGGACCCTGGAACTGGACAGGGGCTCCCGCAGCAGGACCGTCTCTTCTCACCAGGTGCTGTCTAGTGGACTCTGGGATGGTGAGTGTGTGTGTTGACAGAAGGGGACCCTGGTCATCCCTACTGCATTGCTGCTGTCTCTCCTCATGTCCCAGCTTTAACTCCAAAGATGGATTTTACCACTTATAGTGAAGCGTACAGTGATAGTGAAGGCTGTATGTCAACTGGGATGGGCCAGGGGTTTTCCATGACATGAGCTGACATAGTTTGGTCAGCTATGTGTTGGGATCCTCAGTGAAGCAGCCAACCAGTTGTGGGGACCCCCGCCATTTGTTCACAGCCCAGATACAAGTGAGGGAGGTTTTATTTTGTGGTGCGGCCTACTCTTAAGTATGGACTGACATGGTGTGGACTGGCTAGCTCATTTCTACTACTGGGTTTGGATTTCGCCTCTGGTTCCTCGACCTCCTGGTCTTTCATCCCCAATCCCAGGAGCCATCAGGGGACTGCTGATTTATGCAGTCAGTCTCAGATTCACACACTTCAGCATCCGCCAGCCTGTGGTCTTCCTGCTTCAGCTTCCTGCTTCCTGTTCGTCAGCCCCTGCAGACAGAGGAATCAAGTTGACATCTTTTAAAAAAAAATCATTTTATTGGGGGGCTCGTACAACTCATCACAGTCCATCCATCCATCCATTGTGTGTCAAGCACATTTATACATTTGTTGCCCTCGTCATTCTCAAAACATTTGAAAAAAAAAAACAAACCCCAAAATATGTGCTTCCTACATGAGCTCTTGGTATCAGTTCCTCATTTTCCCCTCCCTCTTCCCCCTCCCTCATAAACCCTTGATAATTTATAAGTTATTATTATTTTGTCATGACTTACACTGTCCGATGTCTCCCT
>NW_022103900.1:6181192-6193259 GCF_000313985.2 Echinops telfairi
GGGGAGGAAACATTTAGGAACTAGAGGAAAGTTGTATTTTTCATGTTGCTACATTGCACCCTGACTGCCTCGTCTCCTCTCGGAGACCCCTCTGCAAGTGGCCTACTAATGGGCTTTGGGTCTCCACTCCGCACTACCCCCATCGTTCACTATGGTAAGATTTTTTGTTCTGATGATGCCTTATACCTGAAATGATTAAAAAAATAAATAAATAAAATGAGGGGGAGGGAGTGGGGCAATGAGGAGCTGATAACAAGGGCTTAAATAGAAACTAAATGTTTATAAAATAGTGATGGCAACATATGTATAAATATGCTTGGTACAATTGATGGTATATAAGAGCCCCTAATAAAATGATTGTTAAAAAAAAACAAACTAGAGGAAAGTTGTATGTTCATCCAGTTGACATCTTACCCACGGACTTGAACCAGACTGAACCTGCCCCAATTCTGCAAGTGTGAGCTGTTTCTTAAGTCTCTTTCTTTGTACAATAATACATGTACAAGAGTCTCTGGTGTTGCTTCTCTAGAGGACCCAGCATGGCACACTAGGGGGGTTCCTTCATGGGTCACCTGCCTGCCTGTGAACTGACTTCCCTAAATTCACATGCTTTCCTGAGCCCAACCAGCAGAGGCCAGAGGAGACAGTACGTGACTACTGAAGGTTCCTGCTTCCAAAAGGCCAGTAAGTCAGTGTCTGTGCAGTATTCCTCTTAGGTAAGTGTCCAGCTACCTACTGAAGAGGGCATTTGCCCTTAAAATAAACAAGACCCAAACCAAACCAAAAAAACAAAACCCTCATTCCTCAAACATAATCCTTGATCTGTGAGGGCACTGGTGGTTCCCTGGTAGAATTCCACCATCCTAGACAATGTGTCTCATGAGCAACCGTGACCTGTACGTCAGTGGAGATTTACGAGTTGCTGTGGTGCTGAACAGGTTTCAGCAGGTGTTCCCGACTCAGGTGGACTAGGAAGAATGGCCTGCCTGGCTACTTATGGAAATAAGCTGATGAAACCCTATAGATCACAATGGTGTCCTGATGTGTACTCATCACGGGCAGGGCACAGGACGGGGCCAGCGTTTAATTCCATTGTGCACGGTGTCATCATGCGTTGAGGCTTACTCAATGGCAAAAAACAGCATCAGTCTTTCATTGAAGGACAATTTGTTTTTTTGCTGTTAGCAAGTCTGTGCTTAGGATGTGCTCCAAAAAAAGTTTAGTCTTTACATTCATGCAAACCTCCCTAGAAAGTACCTCTCTTTTTCCTTGTGGAGCGTTAATTGGGAAACTTGGAGTTTTAAATTGTTGTTATGAACTGAAAAACCAATGCCTGGAGCCGGAGATAGGACTTTTTCTCGGGACATTTGCTTTAAACGACTAAGGAATCCTTCCCTGCCACTGAGCCCATTCTGACTCAACAGACAGGTAGAACTTCCCCTGTGGGTACGGGAGACTGTAACTCTTTAAAAAAATCTACATTATTAATTGGGAGTTAGTACATGTATCATTGCATAGCTCAGTCACATCAAGCAGTATTGTACAGTTGCTACCACAATCAGTTTCTGAACATTCTTTTCTATCATTGACATCGTCTCCCTTTTAACCCCCTCCCCCCTCCCCTCCTCCCCTGCCCCTAAACCCTTATTCTATTGCTGTCCCTATAGGTTCATCAGTCCCGGGTTTCTGGAAAACATATAACATAATTTCAAGAGGGTGACCCCCAATGCCATGACAGCTCTGAATTAAACCCCAATATGAACAACCCCCCCCTCCAACTGCAAAACAAAAATACAGATAATGCTGAAAAACAGATCAGGTCCAGCGTGCATGGGGTGGGGGGATCAACTGACAATATTTTAACTGTTCAAGTCAGGTCTGTCCCTTTGGTCTTCTATATTCATCTCTCCAACACCCACTGTTCAGTCACCACTGAACTCCCAGCCCTCAATTGTGCATCGAGGGAGGTCACCGGAGGCTTGTTTCCTATGTAGATCCCACTAATGTATCTTGGGCTCCCACCATCATCCATCGCCTTCGACAAACCAGATTCTCACAATTTAGGCTCTGCTACTAATCTCTCCTTGATTTTGGACTACTGTATATGCTTTACAGTCCGCCAGTGACTGATGATGGCATGCTGCTTCCATGTTGGCTTAGTTGACATCTCACTTGGGTGGTTGCTTATTTGGAGACAAACCTTTAAGACCACAGATACTATTTGATAGCCGGGCACCATCTCATTTCTTTGCCACATTTTGCTATCACACGTATATCTTCTGTGTTCCCCTCCTGAGGGTGTGTATCAAGCAGGGCCATCATGTAAGAACTAATAGTTCTTAAGTGGGGCTAGGATTTAGTGCAAGCCCAAAACTCATTCTTGGGCCTGTGGGGTTCTTTTTGTTTGTTTGTTTTTATCTGCCTTTGGCTCCCTTTCAAAATCTCCTTGTTAATTTTGGTAGAGAGTCTTACCGGTCATCCCTCTGGGGCATGATGATCTTCTGTTAATGTTGTCTTTCACGAGCCCCTGGTACTAATTTGTAGAACCCTGTTGAGAGAGGGCTATTGGGCCAATGCCAGCTAACTCCTTTATCACAGTACCTGAATGATTCGCTTGTACAGAATCAATCTTTTTGTGGCTGGATGCAATTTCCACGAACAAAGGGGGTTAATTCTCAGGGAAACTTTATAATACTACTGTCAGTCACAGGTTTTCCGCAATAATATATGTCTTATTACAGCATGGAGGGCATTGTGTAGCAAGGGTAGCAAGACCACGTTGTCTGCCTCCCAACAGTTCAGCAGTCTTGGTGCAGCTGTTGTCATCAGACGCCATGTCTTTTCTGACGTAAGTCCTCGGGGTGCAAGTGTGTCTGAGCTCGAGTGCAGTTCACCGCGTGGAGTTTCTGCATCGGATCTCCCTGATGCAGCCTCTGGTGCATGTTGTATGCTCCGAAGAGCCAGGATTCCATGCCCCAGTGTTGTACAGCACCCGGCCGGGTCCCCAGCATGCCTCCAGAGGCCCAGGTCAATGTGGCCCATTTGGTGGACCCCACCAAAGACACTCCGCCCCTAAGGTCCCCAAAAACATTTTCAGTCTGTCTTTCCTCCAGTTGGAGGTTGGTCCTTCCGCTTTTCCTACCAACAGACAAGCATATGTGTTCCCCCAAACACGTTTGCTCCCTTCCCCCTCTCCTGCCTGACTTGTTACCATCAGTATCCTTCATCCCTCTGATATGGCTGTCTACCTGCCCTGGGGGTGGGGGTGGGGGAACTCATCATTGATTGACATGGCAGCCACTCAGTAGACCAGGAGTCCTCAAACTTTTAAACAGGGGACCAGTTCACTGTCCCTCAGACCCGTTGGAGGGCCAGACTATAGTTTAAAAAAAAAAAGAACAAACTATGAACAAATTCCTATGCACACTGCACATATCTTATTTTGAAGTAAAAACCAAAACGGGGCAGAAACACCCCGCAGACCGGATGAATGTTCTCGGTGGGCCGCATGTGGCCCGCGGGCCGTAGTTTGAGGACCCCTGCTAGACAATATCTTCCCTTCCCCTCTCTTGGCCATTTGATCCCAGCTACACGAGGTGCCCACCCCCCCACCCCGCAAAATAATCTTCCAAATACCCTAGAATGGATGGTGGCTGGTTCATTGGCACTGGCCAGGCTCTCTACCAGGCTGTCTGGACACTGGCCAGCAGACTGGATGCCCTCCAAACCTGAGCTTGTGCCCGCTCTGCTGCTTGTCTTGCAGCAGTGTGACTCAGACAATATCTGTCCTTTTGTGATTGACAGACGTCACTCGGCGTCATGCCTTTCAGGGCCCTCTACATCCGGAGGTGGTTGAGAGCGTAACTCTTCTCCCCTGCTAAGGAATGGCAAGCACACTGTATTTGAGCAATGACCGCCGCTGGGCCTGTCAGCCTTCTATGATGTTCTGAAAAATGTTTGTATGCCGGGCACCCCAGACTGCCAGAAGAGCTAATTCTCCTCCGTCCGTAGTTCTGTCTTCAGCAGCATCTTTCCTGTGGCTTTTTGGAAGCATATCCCATCAACCGAATGTTATTTCCAGAGATGGAAGATGAGTGTGCACCATCCCTCTGAAACAATTCTCTGAGCCGTTTGCTTTTGCTCCCGAGAGCCCCTGAGTTCTCCGCAGCCCGAGTCCCCGTCTGCTGCTCTTTCAAAGGCACGGCCAGTGGGTCCCACGTTGTTTCCGTAGCTCTCGGTTGCCCAGACCTCTGGGGCTTGTGATCCTCAGAATCTCAGAGGGCAGATTCCCTGTTATTTATTTACTTGTTTAAAAAGAAGGGGGGAAAAACCAAACTATGCTCTGAAAATGCTGTGCTTGGTTTCCGTTCGTTTGCAGTGTAATC
Source organism: Echinops telfairi (assembly GCF_000313985.2). NCBI lineage: Eukaryota > Metazoa > Chordata > Mammalia > Afrosoricida > Tenrecidae > Echinops > Echinops telfairi. The sequence continues at coordinate 6,185,578 of NW_022103900.1, forward strand.
TGAGTAGAGAGGCAGCATTTGCCTGCCTGTTTACCAAAATGTTGTTTTGACTGTCACCTTGGGGAAATTTTTGTTGAGCGAAAAAAGATGAACAACAACATATTTGCCTTTGCGAAAGACAACCAAATGGCCTTGGTTTGTTTTTGGAAAGTGGTTTCTTTGCCCCCCCCCCCCGTTCTTCCTGGTGGTCTTCCAATCTTTGCTGAAATCTGCTTCAGAATGCCTTGTAGCACATGAGCAAAATTAAACTACTGGTTGATTAACGGCTGCGTGGTGCTCGTGAAAACTTGGGAGAAAAGCCTCCTAAATCCTTTTTGGTGAGGGCGCCTGGCTTTGGGGGCCAGCTGTGTTAACCTCTGAAGATCACCTGCCTGGCTTAGAGAGGGTCTGGAATGCACGGTTTTGGGTATTGTTCTTTTTTGGGGGAAATAATGAAGCGGATTTCCCCCCACGTGGTTTCATAGATTTGACTGTTTATCTTGAAAGACTTAGAGAGGAAATGGAATGCCAACACAAGACGTTAAGAGCCCTTTCTTTCTTCGTGCCCTTTGCACGGTGACTGCTCCTGTCACAGGCCATGGCATCGTTCTGGCTCACAGCGACCCAGTAGGAGAGAGGAGAGCTGCCCCGGTAACTCTCCACGGAAGCCGACTCCCCACATCTTTCTCCCATGGTGGATTGGAAGCACTGAACTTTGGTTGGCAGCTGAGTGCCTAACCCCTGTGCCACCAGGACTCCATCTGTAAAGGTTATAGTTTAGGAAACCCTGTGGGGCAGTTCTGCGCTGCCTCTCCCCTGTAGGGCAGCTGTGGATCAGAATCCGCACGAGGGGCATGGCTGGGCCTTTGTAGAAGCAGACTGCTGCATCTTCTTCCCGAAGACCATCTGGTGGGTTTGAACCTCTGACCTTTTGGTGAGCAGGCAAGCACTTAACCACTGTCCCACCAGGGCACCTGACCTAAGAAAGTCGATTTTCTTTTGTTTTCTGAAAAATTCCCAATTGTTTTTATTTTGATTTGTCATTACGCCCCCTCCACCCACCCTGTCTTTCCCTGTAGTGCCCAAGTGAGTGTGAACGTGATTCAATACGGACCATAGGAGTGTGCATTTACCTCTCTCTTGTGTAGGGGCAGAAGCTAGATGAGGGCGTTTCAAAAGGCTCGAGGGGAAAAAATATCTATTACCTTAAAAAAAAATCTATTATCTTTAATTCGATTTTTGTCTATGCACGTTTAAGCCCCCTCATATGTGTGTGTTTGTGCGTGAGGTTATGGATGTGTCAAGGAATAATTCTGTGAAATCAAAGCTTGTTAACCCCTGAAAATGTTTCTTCTGTCTTTTGAAATGTCATATTGGCAACAAGGTGCAGAATTAAAATTCTGGGAAGGATTGTTCCTTGTATCGCTAAGATCTGTAAATGTCTGATTCCGGGTGACAAGATGCTGCTGACACAAAGGCCTGTGTGTTCGAGGGACCCACTGTCCATGGAGTTGCTTATGCCATTCTGCAGGTGCTGGCATCGTGACCCCAGCTTGACCAACCAGGAAATGACATCTGGGATGCGCACATGACCCACTGAAGGCTACAGGGCCTGATGTGAACACGGTTGGGTCTGGCTGCAAAACCCTTTCTAGGGTGCCTGCTCTGCTTTTGCTGTCTGCTCTGCCTACACGATCCGCAGACCGCCAGGGCAGGAGATTATTTCTAGAAGAAGGGGCTCTGCTTTTCAAGCAGCACACCGTGGTGTTAGATGGCATTCTCATTGTTTACCAGCCTCATCGGCCTTTCTAGTGTTTGATGATAAAACTCAGGCCATCAGATGTGCCTTGCAAGGGTATCTTAAGGATGAAAGATCGTGAACGTATAGTGACAGCTTTGTAGCTGTGTTAGTCTGGGTAGATTAGAGAAACAAATCCATGGACACACATGTGTATAAGGGAGAGGTTTGTATACAAGAGCAATTGAACATTGAGAAAGCATCCCAGCCCAGTCCAAATCAAGTCTATAAGTCCGACATTAGCCCATATGCCTGGTACCAATCTATAAAGTCCTCTTCAGACTCACAAAACACATGCAGTGATGCTGAATGCAGGACAATCACAGGCCAGTGGGTAGAAAGTCTTTGGATCCAGTGGCGTTGTAAGCATCTCAGCGCTGGCAGGGCTCCTCTGGCTTCAGAGGTCTGGTTGCACCCGGGTAGGTCCATGTGGCTTTTCCAACTTAGGGCACTCCCAAGGTGTGAGCAGAGAGTCTCCCACCTCTAAGGAGGAAGTACCGGATTTCCCAGAATTCTCAGGAGAAGGCCATGCCCACACAGAGGCTTCATTGGCTATGATCTGATTGACAGGCTAGACTCTACCCCTACACTCTTAATCCTCAAATTGACAAACAGTTCTATATTTACCACAGTAGCAGTGATAATGGTGGTCAGGTAAAAGGAGTACCGTTTCCCAAAAGTAAGATATCCCCTGAAAATAAGACCTACTTACAGTTTTGCCTCTCGCTGAACTGTAAGACATCCCCCCCAAAATAAGACCTCCTGAAGCTACCGTAACTCTGGACTCTGGACCGTAGCAGCCGGTGCTGCCACGCAGCTCACTGTTGGCCACAGCACAGCCAGAGCAGACGGGAAGTGCGACATCTCTTTTAATAAAACAATAAAATAATAATAATTGTGTACTGTATTCTTCATGGAAAAAATAAGACATCCCCTGAAAATAAGACCTGGTGCATCTTTGGGAGCAAAAATTAATATAAGACTCTGTCTTATTTTCAGAGAAACAGGGTAAGTACTGAGGAGCCATTAAGTATCAGACCCTGAGTGCAAACCTTTTCCTCTTTAAGCTCATTTGTTTCTTATATCACCCTGTGAGGCAGGGACTGCTGTCTCCACTGTACATAATACGCCCTCCGTTTGTGAAAGCCGTTGTTAAAGTTCCACACCAGCCACTCTACCACCGTTGGGCATAATACCGAATCAACTCATTAATAAAATTAATGAACTAGCTAATATGCAGTAATTGAGATTGATAAGATCCCCCCCTCCCAAACTTAGATGCTTACAATCATTTTTTTCTTCCCCTATATGGATCCAATATTTAATGAACTTCTTTTGTTGTTAAAAAAAAGGATTAAAAAAAAAAGAGAATTAAGGTACTTATTTAAACATCCCGCTAGTTAGGAACACTACAGACTGAAGTGCTTAGATCCCATATGGATTTTTATGTGCTTTCAAGATGATTAATGGAGCCCTGGTGGTGGTGTCATTACTAGAAGGGCTGCTACCCCCAGGTTCAGCAGTTCGAAACCACCAGCCGATCCGAGGGAGAAAGACATGACTTTCTGCTCCTGTAAACAATTACAGTCTCAGGAACTCAGGGGCAGTTCTATCCTGTCTTATAGGATCACAACGAGTCGACATCGGCTCAATGGCAGTGAGTCTGAAGTTTTTTCGCTTTTCAGAACGATGTGTGCTACTGCAGTGATAGACTGGCTTCTGGAGGTGACGTGAGAGAATGAGAAGGAAAATTGCCCTTTGTGATTCCCTCCTCTCGTCCTTTCTTCTTCAAGTTCCTGAAAATGCAGTTGTTCAAAAAGTTGGGTCAACCAGCAATCTTCATGGCCCTGCCGTCTACCTCCCTCCGTGGTGGGGCCACTGGGAGGTTTGTTTAGTAAAGCTGCTAGGGCTGCTGCTCAAGTGCTGACCACTGGAGAACACAGAGAGATTCTGGCAGTGGACTCTGGTCCATTTCATCGTAGAAGAGAGCGATTCTCACCCCAAGTGAGGAAATCTTAGGGTTTTTGCTCATGTGCTGCTTAAAAATGCTGAAGGTGGACTAAACGTTCCAGCAGACGTCTAACCCCTAGAAGACGAAGAAGCAGAAGAGAGAAAACATGCCCAGTTGCCACACTTCTCACGCACCTGCCACGTCCCGGAAGGCAGCGTGAGACCCTGCATGCGGAGGCAGGTTCTGCCCTGCACGTGTGCGGCAAAGAAGATCCGCGTTGCTCCGGAAAATGAAACTAGTGGTTGGGTTCTTGTCAAACTTGATTATATGTTAGCCCCAAACCAAACCCACTGGACATGGAATTGTGACTCACAGTGATCCTGTAAGGGCAGTAGAGCTGCTTCCTAGACTAGACATCTTTACGGGGCAGCCAGCCTCCTCGTTCCTGCGGAGGGTTTGAACTGCCGGCTGTATAGTTAACAGCCCATTGTCTGGCCCATTGCGATTCTATGCTGGGGGTTGTATGTTGACGAAATGTGAGCAAAGGTATAGAGGGTGGGGAGTCTATGTGTTAGAAAGATTTGATAACCACGAACTGGCTGAATTTCAGCATTTACATCTCTCGGAGGTACAAATGCTTGGCTGTTAACAGCATGCTTGGCGGTTAACATTAGGTTGGAGGTTCTAAGCTCCCCTGAGGACCTTAGAAGAAAGGCCTGGTGATGTCAGAGTTCTTCCAGGAAATCCACCATTGGAAGCCCTATGTCGGCTCTACTCGGACACATAGAGGGCCACCGGCCTTTGGGAGTGGACTTTGTGGCAGCTGCTCTTTACTTGGTCAGCCGCTCGGTAGAGTCATCCCCACATCTTCCTGTGGCCATTGGGGAGTGCCTGTGTGTATCAGGCACTGCTCAGCATGGGGCTGTAAGGAGGCAGCTCCCTCTGGGTCCAACCTTGAAGATCTTAAGAAGTCTGCCTTGGAGAACAGACAGAGGCACAAACACCCCAGTGAGAGAATTCTCGTGGAGGCTGGCCACATTCAGAGCTGACCACTCCCTCGGCAAAATCCTTTTCCCTCGTTTGTCGGCCTCGTGTCGTAGAGCGACTGTCAGCAGCCTAAGGAAGGGCTTTCAGATCCATCTTGTGAAATTCTAGCCAGTGAGAATCCTTCGCGTGGGGCTAAGTTTATTCCGAGAGGGCTGTAGTCAGGTATAGGCTACGTGTTTTGGTCAGGCTTGGCAATACGGTCCGCCAACACAATTTCTGTTGTTTAATGCTGCCTATTCCAGATGAGTTCGAGGCTAACACCGATTGGATATGTACGAAACTGTAATGTACACGCCTGCTCTTTTGAAGCACATGTTCTAACTCGTACTCTGACCGTGTTTGTAAATTGTAGGCTCAGGGACAGTCCGTGTTTCAGCTTTCAACAAGGGAAAGACCCGAAAAGAAACAATGGTTGTTTTTGTTGCTCCCAGTAACTAACTTTGCCATTGTTCTAAGGACCCAACAAGTGGCCACGGATGTGGACTTGATCTACCGTGCCTTTGAACAGAGATGTCTTGGTTGTGGTGGAATTCACGGATTTATTTTTAACGCTTGCCAACCTGTTCACATGTTCACTTCCCTTCTGCGCTGAAATTAAGAGAAGCGTATTATGATTGAGCCAGGTAAAGAAAGCTTCTAATAATAATTGTTAAGAACGGACCCGAGAAGCAAAGGGAACAGTCGCTGTTTCTGACAGCATCCTCCAGATCAGCATTTGAAGTCAGAGGTTTCTACCTTTTACTTGAAAAATATTATTCGGTGTAAGGTGACCCACTTCAAACTACGGCTCCTGCGGTGCAGCCTAGTTTTGGTTGGAGGCACTGCTTGATGGGCAGCGAGGTAGGGTGCGTGTTATTAGTCCCCTTCTTTGGACACGTGTACAATTATATGACCTCTGATCATGTAACTAAGCATTTGTTTTCCTTCATCCAGAAGAAACGAAGTGCACATTTAATGGAGACTGGTTTAGCACCGTGAGGGACTTTTAGTGGAATTTTACAGTCTTTTCTTGAGCCGGTTGAAATGAATTACCTGTGGCTTTAACGTCTCCTGGTGTTCATGTCGGCTCCCTGAGAAAAAAGTGTTGCATCAGTGGTACTCACTTCCTGCGCTTCATTGGTGCGACAGGTGTAACTACTCTGTCCAATACTTAACCATCTCGTTTTGTAAGAGCCACGGTGAGGCTGTTGGGTGAGCGCTGGACTGCAAGGTGCCAAGCTGTGAAGCTCCCAGTCACTCCCTGGGAGAAAGATAGGCCGCCTGCTCCCGTAAAGATATGTGCAGCCGCGGCGACCCTAGTACAGGGTCGCTATGAGTCAGGATTGACGCAGTGTCAGTGGGTTATCGCATTGAACACTCATATCAGGCCCACGTGGAAACGGAAGCCTGCAGATTCGGGGGAAATGCAACCGCTTTCAGGAGTCGGTTTCAGTTTGTGATTCTCCAGAGCCCACGCTCTTCACCGTTGCTGCTCTCCCGTCGGACAGTGCACGGTTCCTTCGTCACCAGGGAGCCGGCACGAGGTAAAATCGCAGTGTACGTACTGTGCCCCGGCACTTCTCACCAGATACTCTGGCACTGGTGGCGTTTGCTAATGGAGCAGTGCAGTTTCATTTCATTTTAAAATTTTCCCCTCACGTGACATTTTCTTAGCAAAGAACAGCATTGATGAGCATTATTGTTCAAATATGCATAGGAGAACTAGGACTCTTTTCTAGGTGAATAGCCCATCACATGCTGCTGTGCATTTGAGGGGATGCCTTGGGAAAACAAGCAAATACCACTGAAGTGGCAAGCTAGAAATTAAAATGGCACATCAAAAGGAGCAACTGTGTGGTGAAGTGACATTTCTTCCTGTGGTTGTTCTGTCCACGCCACTGTCATGTAGTTCTCCCAACCTGATTGGGTGGGGCCATGCATATAGGGTGTGTGGAACCCCTGTAGGAGGGACTGGTCCGTTTTGGGTTGCCATTCTCCAGAGAACGAGAGCCATCTCAGAAGCAGGAATAGAAAGAATCCTGGGACCATCAAGGCAGAAGAGCCACCAGCAGAGCACATTCTCTTGAGATATCCTCACTGAAGTGATGGAGGCCGCAGAGGCTGTGACCGGAGGCATCAGAGCAGAGAGGCGGTGGTGCTCAGACCACAGACCAGGAGACTGAGGCAGAGCACTGGGAGGGCTTTTGAGCCCACAGAACAAGGCAGAGGCCAAGGGGCCATGTGGCTGAGAGGTTGGCCAGTGAGAGACTCAGCTGCTGGCTGAGGAGAGGTGCTGCTGTGGACCACGAACTGTACCCTTTGTTTTCTCATCTTGGCTTTTGGTAACTTGTGAGCTTCCCTAATAAACCTAGTTGTGAGCATTGCATGTGAGTTCTGTGTAGACATTACACTGAGTTACTGAACCCAGCAGACAAGCAGCGTGCCGCGGTCAGGAGTTGCGGGTGTCAGAATAGTGTAGAAGGATGGAGGGTGGAGACCTGTCCACCTCTGTCTTGTGTGGCGGTTGGCCCCAGGCTGGTGCAGCATGCTGGAGTCTCCTTCCTTGTGTGGCCAAAGGAGGCCGCTGTGGCCTCCACATGGTTCATCAAACTCTCCGCACGTCCAGGGAGGGGCTGACAGGCATTTGTGATGTTGTGGATGTGGCTCTTTTCCACTCCGCTTGCTGTAGAGGTTGTTTTTAAGACGTGATTCTCGGGTTCCTCAGCCGGGGTTTGTTAGAAGCAGTGAGATTGCTGGGAAGGCAGTTGATAGGAGGCTTCCTCCCAGCACCACCCTCCATTTAGAGAGGAATGCTAGTATGCCCCAGACCTTAGAGCAGTGGTTCTCAACCTTCCTAATGCCAAGACCCTTTCATATAGTTCTCATGTTGTGATGAGGCCCCACCCCCCAACCATAAAATTATTTTCG
>NW_022103900.1:6194065-6196238 GCF_000313985.2 Echinops telfairi
GGATGGAACCGAGAGGGGCACTCATCAACCCCAGTTTCCCTATGTGACTTCATTCTGAAGATCAGATGATAGTTGAGATTGATTTTGTTGCCCCCACTCCCCACTTTTTTTTTTGCCTTTTATATTTTTAGCCTTCTAGTTTGTTTGAAAACTTCACTTTTTCCCCCCCTTGCATGTATTTATGCCAAATCGTTTGGAGCCATCCGTGCTCCTGCCTTGGCTCGCTGTGCCTGCAGTTACCTCTGGGGAACGGGAGGACCGTGCCACCTCTTGGGTTTTGTCTCTCAGCCTTTCCGCTCCAGGCGCAGAGCCTCTCTCAGGACGGTGTGTTCTTTAGGCGACCTGGGCCTTGAGATGAACCCCCGTGGCCGAACATTTGGTGTGGGAAGCTGGGAGAGTCCAGGACACGAGTGCCTCTCTGTCCTTACCCTGGTATGTGTGCAGCTTCCGTGCCACGGTCACTGTTTTGGATGTCAGGACTTTTTCTAGGCAGGCGTGTACATGTCGGTTCCATAAAATTGAACTTTCCAAGACTTTTCTCCTTCCTTTCTGTTTCTGTGCTCTGTGTAAGTTGCTTGTCTGTTTTGGACACTGCAGGGCTGGCTGCTGGACCCTGGGTAAAAAGGAAACTGCCTTCCCCTGTGCCCGGGGGGCCTTCAGTGAATGTCAGCAGTGATGATGCCTCAGAAGAGAGGCTTTGTGGAGGCTAGCACAGGACACAGGGCTGGCTGGCAGCACCTCCTTCACTTGACGTGACCTTTCCATCAGCAAGAGCCAGAGCAATAATACCGATTTATTGCCTTCTCAATGATAACGCTGTATTACAAGCTTTTCCCCCTCACTCCTGTGTATCCTTCGTATCTTCCACGTAGAGTGATTACGTAATTGACAGCTAGGAAGTGGTTTCTGTCAAAACCACGATGCTAGCCTGGCCATGACCTTGAGATCAGGAGTTTTTTTTTTTTCCCCTCTTGCAGAACACATAACATTTGCAAAGCTGGCTCTTGTTTATTAATTTCGCTCATACACACCTTTTTTCTGTGGGGAGTGGTGGAGGGTGTAGGATAATTTGTGAGCACCACAAAATAAAATGTTTCAGAAACGTGAGCTCATATGATTCTTTGTTCTCTCAGACCCCAGTTCCGGCTGCAGAGGAGAGGGTGGTGAGCGGGCATCAAGTGAGAACATGGAGCGGTTCCTTAGGCCCTGCCCGCCAGTCTGAGCCTGGCCTATTCTGTCCCATCGTGAAGATTCCTGACCCGTGAACCCCGTCTCCCTCCCCTATCATGAAGGCCAACGGAAGCCGACTACAGGGAGGTCTGTCATGTAAAGTATCCCTGTGGGGCTTAAGGAGTTCCTATTTAGGATTTTCCAAGTCTCCCCCTCTCCCCTTTTTGGAATTGTCTGAGATACGCTGGAAGAACAGGATTGCTGTGGGACTATCATGGGTAAGCAGCGCTGACGTACAGAATCATTGCACTTGGTCGTGTGGGTGGATTCAGACCGTGGCGGTCCCATCTCAGCAGCCTGAGAGATGTCTGCCTGACACTTGCTGCTCCGTAGAGCTTGGGGTTGGCCTTTCCCCCAGCCAGCCCTCTAGGCACCTGGGCTGACCTTTTTTTCTTTTTAAGCTTCATTGCCAGGAGATTGGCTAAACTCCCTCCTTCTACTTGGGTAGGGTGGACACCGTGCTAAGGTAGTTACTGAGCTGATGAACTAAGAAGCCAGGCCAAGACTTCCTGGGGAGATCCTGGATCCGAAGTGTGGTGCTGCTAGAATTCACCTTGCCGGTAGGAGCTCGAAGGCACACACACAGGGTCTTTTAAAGGTGGCCTATCCTCTTTGCCTAGAAGAGACTTTGTACAGTAGAACCCCGGACCTCGGCACTGATCCGGTCCAGAAGGAGCGTCAAGATGTGATGCAGTCGAGTTCCGAATTAATTTTTTTCCATAAGAAATGACTGAAAACGGAATAATCTGTTCAAGACCACCAACTTTTTATCCTAACCTTGCCTTTTTATACAAAACATTATGCAGAAATTTCAAAGTAAGTAAGTTCAGAGTTAAATAATATAATTTAAACAAGACACAAGATTAAAAGTGTTTCTAACAACAGTGTGGGCCATACCTTGAGATGGATGAGGATCTGGATCTGTGGACACGGATGTGGAGAG
>NW_022103900.1:6197232-6198236 GCF_000313985.2 Echinops telfairi
TGATTTCCTTTCCCCTCCTGGATGTTACAGTTTCTCCTTCCTTTGCTTTTATCAGCACCATGAATGACTCCCTTTGTACAGCGTATTGGAATGCCCTGTGGGAGAGATGCTATGCAAAAGATAATTGTATTGCATAACTGCCTTGTCCTCCCAGATGCCAGCTCGCCCTTGGCACGTGAACTGACCCTCTGGCCAGTCCTAGGAGAGAAGGACACCGTGAGAGGACTGTGCCCTTCACCCAAGCACCCCTGCCGTGGTGACCTTTGCCTCAGCACCGATTTCTAAAATGCACGTCTTTCCTTAGCCCAGAAGGGAATGCTACCCTGTGGGCGGCCCTTGCATGATGCTTCCCAGCCCTGGACCTGCACCAATGTCGGCTTCGCCTCTCTCCTGGGTCACTGGAGGCACAGTGGGGTTACCCAAAAAGGGCAGCCTTTTCGTTTATCTTGGTGAAAGCAATCACCCAGGGAGCTCTATTCCACTAAACACATTGCTATCAAGTCACAGGAAGCTTTGTGAAAGAAGTCAAAATGGGAAGCAGTAGTTACTCCACATGCCCTCCACCTAGGTCTGTCCTCTTCTGAAGGCAATGTTTCTATCCCTCTCACCCAGCGGTTCTCAACCTTCCTGATACTGCCCCCCTTTCATACAGTTCCTCGTGTGGTGGTGACCCCCCCAACCATAAACTTATTTTCATTGCTACTTCATCACTGTCATTTTGCTACTGGGATGAATCGGGCCACCCCGTGAAAGGGTCATTTGACCCCCAAAGAGGTCGCGACCCACAGGTTGAGAACTGCCACTTAACCCTTCCCTGGAGAGGTCTGTGCTTCTCCATCCCATCACCTCAGAACAGGTGTTTTGGTTCCCTCAAGGGACTAGACTTGCTCCTTCATATTCTTTGAGTTTGGGAACAGAAGTGTGCCGGACTGCCATGTTTTACAGTGACAGTTTCATAGAACATTGCTACCCTCGAAGAATGAGCAGGTATATTGTAGCGATGG
>NW_022103900.1:6198625-6200911 GCF_000313985.2 Echinops telfairi
AAGGTCCACCTGTTCAGGTGTGAATTGGAGCCCCAGTAGCAGTACTGTTAGCCTTGCCCTTATGTCTGTGTACAGACCTTGACAGATTTCTCTTGCCATCGTGAATCCTATAGAAAGGAACATCAAGGACAGAAGAAACATTTAAAGTTATATATATTTATTGTAGAAATAGGACCAAACAGAGTAAACTGAAACATGTTCAATTTCCTTAAGTGGTAACTACTGTGGACATTTTTTTAAAAACAGTTTAATCATCTTCCAAACACTACAGGAACCCTAGTGGTATAGTTGGTGCTACGTGTGGCTGCTAAACATAAGATCAGCAGTCTGAAACCACAAGAGGAGAGGTTTTCTACTCCGTTAAAGAGTTATAGCCCTGGAAACTCATAGGGGCAGTGCTAGCCTAGCCTCTACTGTTGCTTTGAATTGGCAGCAATTCCTTAGCAGTAAGTCCAATCACTGCAATCAATACCTTTTCTTGAGAGAGAGAGAGAGAGACTGAGACAGACAGATAGACCCCTTTTAAGAGAATGGGTGACAATGTAAATGTAGTTTTTACATAGGTTACAATGTACCATGAACATCTCCATCATTTTATCTAATATGAATATAGACTGAGTGCTCAAATGGGTTAGAGACCCTTAGAAGCCTTTTATGCGTCTGAACTCAGTGTCACAGGCATCGTTTTAGGCGTATGTAGCTAATTGATAAATTTGCATAAATGGTATTACACCCATACCGTTTCTTGCTTAAAAATAAAAAATCAGTACACGTTCTTTTGATCAATCCGCCTGTATACTTTGTCATGTGTATCTAGTCATTTGTTCCCATCACGGCTTCCTTATCTGCTCCTTGTACTCTGTGTTCCCATATACAGCCCTGTAGGGAACACCCTTGAACATGACCCTCCCGAACCTTTGGGAGAGTCCCTAGCTTATCTATCCAGAAACAGGATGCATAGGTTGTGGGAGATAAGTGCACATAATTTGATTAAGTCGTGGCAGATTCTTCTCCAGAGTGGCTCTGTGGGGGTCCACACACCTATGCTGTATGTGTTCTGTGGTTTTAGCAGCTCGTGGACAAATGATAGAGAAAGGACCAGGAGACTGCCTGGAGGGCTATATCAGCAGCACCGGGCCGTTTTCACAGGGGCCTGGAAAGACGTGATGGGTACTTGAGCATGACCAGACGTCGTTTGATACCTTATAAGGAGGACGCCTCCCTACATAATTTGCCATTTTAATTTTTTAAAAAGTCTTGAAACTTGATCATTACCCAAAGTTTGTATTTTATGCGCTGAACAGGTTTTGAATGGAGAGTTCATGGGTTAAGGTTCATCTGGACGCAGTGATGAGTCCGTTTGCAGCTTGGTGCTTTTCGAGGCACGCCGTAACCCAGATTGGAAGCCAAACCCACTGCCACCGAGTTGATTGACTCCTTTCGACCCTGTTGGACACAGGAGAACTGCGCCGTAGGTGTTCTGAGACTAAATCTGTACAGGAGCAGAGATCCTCATGGCGTGGCTGGTGGGTTTGAACTGCTGACCTTGTGGTTAGCAGGCAAATGCTTCACCCACAGCATCCTCGGGTCTGTCTCTCAAAAAGTGCTCTAAGCAGTATCCAGGTATTCCAGGAAGCCCTCCCTCCCCCCCCCCCCCCACACACACACCGCAGAGGGCTGAGAGAGGCTAAGGTCCTGGGCTCAAGGATTTAGGGTCAGGAGAACTGGCCATGTTTGATGAGGGGGTGGTGGTGGAGAGGTTGGCCAGGGAACAGAACATCCTTGGGAGAATTATGTAATGATTAGAACATTGAAGTTGGGGAAGAAATAGTTGCTGATTTCCTCCAGGTGTTGAGGTGAGGAGGAAGCATTCTCAGGAACACTAAGTTTCAGTAACTTCCTTATGCAAACACTTAACTGAATGGATGTATTCGCTTGGTCTGTTTACTGAGCACTAGGTATTAAAATAATCTTTGCCTTGGGACCTGCTTCTCCTATGAAAGGAAGGTACGTGGTTGGTCTTCGAGTCATAACTCAAGCTTCCTTCTTTTCATCTCCTTTAAAGTGAGAGCAAATTAGGTTCTGGATGACTGAAGAGCTACTTCCTAGAGGTGCCGTTCCGGCCCCGCTTGGATATTGTCGTGCACTGAGGTGCCTCCTCCTCTTGATGGATCCCAACAAGTCACTTGTTCAGTACCTGGGTTGGAGTGGGGTGGCTGTGTACAGGGGACTGGAGACAGGGGCCTCTCCCTTCTCCAGTCCCCTGACCTTCACCCATTCTGAGAC
>NW_022103900.1:6201504-6242348 GCF_000313985.2 Echinops telfairi
AAAAGAGTTACAGTCTTGAAAACCCCAGGGGCAGGTCTATCTTATTCTACTTATAGGCTCATTATGAGTTGGCATCTATTTGATGACAGTTTGCATACGAATGTTACTTGCAGCAGTGCTGTGTTGAAAGAGGGCGTGTTTGCTCAGGGCTACCCTCAGGGCTACACTGATGGATGATTTTCAGCTCCTGCACTCTGAAATACAGGTGTGCTCGGATGAGGCACGAGTAGGCAGAAGACAAGGTAGTAAATGGTGCTTTATGAAGTTTAAGTATGTATGCTGCTTCTTAGTAAGCTTTGAAAAAATAAAAAGGAAGTTTAACGCAGATGCTGGTGCGAAGCCACATCTTTCGGACAGGAATAATTCTTAGCCCCAGACCTTCCTGAGAACCCACTGATTTGGAGGGGAAAGCCCAAAGAGAGGGAGGTTGTGAAGCAGACCCCTTGGGAGATCTCTTGTCCCCAGGGCTGATGAACTTTGTAAACTGGAGGAACAGAAAGGAGCCCTGCAAAGCGGTGTCTCAGTGTAGTAAGTCCCTTATGAACGTGTGCTGACCGATAAAACAAGCTTACTTCCTCTTGACTCTCAGGGCTTCAAAATAAGGGGAGTCACTCACGTTGTAGTATTTACTTGCGTTGAGCAGAAACGTTGAGCAATCCTGCCATTTCCAGTAACATTCTTAAGGAGGAAAGGATGAGATGGGAGAGGTAACAGGCCTGTTTTCCTTGTGGGTACATCTAAGTACCAGCCTTTGTTGTCCAGATTTACAGCTACTTGGTAATTTTTGGTCCTGGAATATTAAAGGTCCGAGGTTGTTAAGCTGGGTTGAGATGACACCAGTTTGTTCAATGTAATTTATGTGACTGTAGGACAAATGAACTAGTTAATGGCACTTTTTTTTTTAATCCCCTCCTAGGCTAACCACAAGGTCAGCAGTTCAAACCCACTTGCCACTCTGGGGGAGAGATGAGTCCTGAAGTGACTTGATGGGGCAGGGGTTTTGGTTGGGTTCGGTGTGACGTTAGATCTGTTCCTCATGCTGTCCCACCCTCACCCTGACCCGTTCCCACGTTCTCCTTGGATGAACGCATTCTGGCTTTAGATTGGAGGAAGGCAAGTGAGATAATTAAGAGGTGCGTCATTCCGTGTAGAATATCTTTTCATGTTAGAAAGGACACGTCCTCTGCAAGGCTCACAGAAAATAAAAAGGAGACCAAGATTTTTCTACCTGCTGGGCTTTTTTTCTTCTCTTCCCTTTCCATTATTCAAAAAGTAATAATTTGCTTAACTCGTAGATGAACAGAAGGGCAGGTATACCCTGATGTCTCTGTAATTTATATGGTCCAGGAACTGGCAGTGAAACGGGTAAAACACTCTGGGGTAGGCATGTTCATGAAACCACAGCACGTTTTCTCTCAGCGCTAATTCCTGGGCCTGGAAGTGTGCACCCCTCTCAAGAAGGGGTGGGAGGAAAGTGACCTTTGAGGGGAACTTCTGTATGCATTACAATTGTGTGGGTCAAAACTGTGGGTGACATTTAAAGAGGATCAGTTTGCAGTGTCGTCTGAGGAGTGAGGAGGTGACTCTTACAAGAAGCCAAGCGCCTTTCTATGCCAATTTCATCCGTTCTGATGTTTTCAGAGTTGGCATGCCCTCGCAGCAAGCATGGCCATGAGTTTTTTCCTGCCATTTCCATTTGCCTCTTCCAGTAAGAGATTTAAAAGTTACAAATCTGCAGCAGACACTAAGTGCCCCCTCCCTCCAAGAGAAGTATTTTCTGGTGGAGTCATGCTAAAATCCATTTGAATTTTGATTAAGATTTTGATCAGCATTTAACAAGAATATATCCCACTGATTTTGTGTGTGGGTTTCCCCCATATCCATGGAGTCTGCACAGGAGAAGAAAGAGCTTAAGATTCTGGAAGTTAGCCAAAATAGCAAGTGGGGTGGGGGTGGCGGGTGTCATCTCTGGGTCTGGGTGGAAAAGGGTGAAGACTTTGATTGTGGTTGCTCTTTCTTTGCAGCGTCTCTGGGGGGTGTGCTGTTGTGTGTACCAGTCAGGCGAAAGAAAGTAGGCTATGGTATGGTAGCGAGAAGCCGCCAGATTGCAAGAACTGAGCAAAACAGAAGTGTGCTTCTTGCTTTGAAAGCCCTCTTTGGGCCTGTGAAAGGTAGATGCTCCAGGTCAGCTGTCCTTCCTGTAGGGACGCAATGATCCAGGTAGCTGCAATCTTGTGGCTCCATTATCTAAAACCTACAGCGGTGGAACTTAGAGTGAAACGCAATGCAATCTTGAACATGTATATATGGTTCAGTATTTAGTAGGTTGCAACATTCAAATCGGTGCCTCGTCATCCAAAACCAAAGCTAAACTCATTGATCAAGTTGATTGCAACCCTGTAGGACAGGGTAGAACTCTCTCTGTGGGTTTACCAGGCTGTCAATCTTTGCCAGAGCAGACAGCCTCATCTTTCTCTCATGGAGCAGCCTGTGGGCTTGAACTGCCAACCTTTTAATTAGCAGCCCAACTAATTCATAACTCACACTATGCAACTAGGGCTTGTTGGTAAGCATGAAAGGGGTTATCAGTGATTCCCACCCAAAGTCGAAGCCTCGTAAATCGGGTTTGGTGGACCTTGTCTGTCTGTGTTAATCAAGCTTTTTCTCTTTTCTTTGAAAGGGCATCTCTGGGCTTCTTTCCTCTGTCTCCAGAATCTCAAGAAGCATGCACACGCGGGTGGACTGGCTCTAATCTTTCACCTCCTTTGGAGTGAGCACCAGTCTTGAATCTTGAACAGTGGCGATATCCTTGATAATGCTCTTGTGTTTCAACCTGCCTTCTTCTCAGAAGTGAGAGAAATGTTGGCCGTCTGTCACATTACCTCCGTAACTAAAGAGGTCAAAGACTCCTTTCTCTTTTTTAAGGTCAACTACTCTTGAGGGACTTTCGTCTTAGCGCTGTGCTCCTAATTTGCTGTTGGGGGATCATGCAGTTTGCTCAAAGTCTGGGAAATCAGAAGCCTACATCTTACTTCCTCCCGCAACACTTGACTCACCAAGTGTGTCTTTGTCCTTGTGGAGGAAGGTAGGTTCGAGTGAGCTTTAGAATGTGCATGGGAAAATTCCATCCGGTTTACATTCCATTTTCCATGAACTCTTCTGAAGTCCTCGCCATCGGCGTGTACATGGATACTCACTGGGTTTGGGCCTTTCTGGACGGACTGCATACTTACTGACTGCCATTGAGTTGATTCTAAATCATCGTGACCCCGTAGGACAGTGTAGAACTACCCAGTGGGTTTCGACAGGAGTAGAAAGCCTTATCTTTTCAGCAAAGCGGCTGGTGGTTTCGAATGGCCACTACGCTCCCAGGCTGCCTTTTCCCGTTGGCAGGAAGAAGCACGTGGGCTATAGCTTTACTGGAAGTAATTGCCAAGAGATGGTAGTGGGTGACCTGGAGGTGATAGGGTTTTTTCCTTCTGAATTGTTTTGCACAAAGTTGCTCTGTACAAGGTCCACAGTTCGAAACCACCAGCTGCTGCAAGGGAGAAAGATGGGGCCTCCTATTCCCACGAACAGCTGTAGTCTTGGCACCTTGCAGGGCCAATTCTGTCCTGTCCTCCCGGGCATCGACTTCTGTCCTGCCCTCCCGGGCATCGGCTCACTGCCAGTGACTTTGGAATTTGTTTGCACCACTAAGGAAGCTGAACCCTATCCAAACCAAACTCACCATCATGGAGTTGATTCTGACTCTTAGCAACCTCACAGGATAGAGTAGAGCTTCACCCCAGCGTTTCTGAGACTAAATCTTGATGGGACAAGACAGCCTCGTCTTTTTTCCCACCACAGGGCGACTGGGCAGTTTGAACCACTCATCTTGAGGTTAGCAGCCCCATGCTTAGCCCACTAAACCATCAGGGCTTCTTCCCATATCTCACTGCCGTTGAGTCACTGGGGACTCATAAGGATCCCCTGTGAGTTCCTGAGACTGCAACTGTTTATGGGGTAGAAAGCCCACTATTTCCTCCGAGCATCTTGAAATGCCGACCATGCAGATTGCAGCCCAACGCCCAACCACTGCGCCAGCAGGGCTCCATCCCCCCCAGCTAGGTCATATAATTCTCAGTAGAAAGTAAAGTTAGTTGTGGAAATACGTATTTTTTTAATTAAAAAATTTAAAGGAGTTTTTTTTTTTTAATTGCAAAAGGAATACTTGGTAGTTTAAGAAAATTTGGAAAATAAGTAGAGGAACAAAGAAGAAAATAATAGTCACTCCTAGTTCCATTTTTAAAGATAGTCACATATGTGGGTGTCTATTGTAGATTCCTAAAAAATGGAAGTGTCCTTCATGATTGTGATAGGGGTTTTGTGCCCACGTGGCACCTGTAAGGAGATTGGGGTGGAGTTTAGCCTGTCAGTCAGGTCTCAACTTGATGACTGCCTTTGGAGGTGTGGCCACTAGATAAATGGCTCTCTAGAGGCTGCACCCCCACCACTTTCTCTTTCTCTTTCTCTGTCTTGACTTTCCTGCTTGCTGGCCACCCTGAGGGCAGCTGGAGCACTGCCATGTTTCCCACCAACCTTGGATCCACATGCTTTGCATCCACCTGTCCATCATGTTCCTGCATTCTGCATCATTGCATGTGACTGCAATGGGAGTCTCAAGAGGGACTTATGGACCATTATTGGACTTACAGACTTGAGTAGGACTGGGCTGGGATGTTGTCTTGGTATACAATTACTCCTTGATATAAAGCTCTTTCTCACACATATATGAGTGTCACTGGATTTGTTTCTCTAGTCAACTCGGCCTAACACAATGTTTTCTAGCAAGTTATTTTTATTAAATGTAATATTAATTTCCTTATAGCCTCGTTTTATTCTAAAGTAAATGAAGTGCTATTTAAATATCACTTTCAACCTTGTGAAAACATTTCAAACATACAACAAGACTGAAAGAAATTCACTATTAATATTTTACTCTATTTGTATTATCCATGTATCCACTGCCTCTCTTCATCCATCCATCTATCTTTTCCCTCCCCCATACATTTCAAAGTAAATTTCAGATAGCGTTTCATTTTGTTACATTAACCAAGCTCATTGTCCTGGTTGATATCACTATTCCAAGGGATTTGGACAAATGAGGCTGCTAGACACAAGGTCAACAGTTCAACCAGACTAGCTGTTCCATCGGAGAAAGAGGGTGGCTTTTTGATCCCATAGCGATGTACAGCCTCAGAAACCCTGAGAAACAGTTTTACAATGTCCTGTAAGGCTGCTATGGCGTATTTGGACACTCGTTGGGTTGCTAACTGCAAGGTCAATAGTTTGAAACCACCACCTACTCTGCTGGAGACAGAAGAGACTTTCTACTCCCATGGAGAGTCACAGCCTGGGAAACCTCCCAGGGCAGTTCTACCCTGTAGGCTTGTTACGAGTCAGATTCGATTTGATGGCAGTGGGTTTGGTGTTTGGGTGAGAAGGGTGCTGTGAGTTGGAAATGACTCAGTGGCAGTAGTTTTTAAAAAAATACTTTGAGGATCATCAGCTCAGGGCTATCATGTGGGTGAAAGTGGTACTTGCTGGCTGTCTTGGCCTTACTGTCCCTGGGCAGAGGATTGAGGGCCTGCTGCCCTGCTTGTGGAACTTTACTTTGTAGCTGAGGTGACTGGGCTTCCTGCCCGTTTAACTGATCTCCTGGTGATTGACAGGCTCTTTCTGGTTTTGGCGTGGTGATTGTGGTGGCAGTGGGGGCAGTGTCAGAGGACAAGCTTGGAGGGCACAGAAAACACTTGTCACTCCCCAGCGTTGCTGCTTTTCTCAGGGGTCTTCAAGTTGATTCTGACTCTCATCGACTCCATGTGGCTGATCCCTGCCTTTAAAGTTCTTTTCTGCTGTGTCTCCCGCGAGGTCCTGGCCAGGTGTGATGCCTGCTTTGTAGAGATGCAGTTCGCAGCAGAGTACCTTGCGCACGTGGGCGCGTGGTCAATGCTGGATGGTGAGTAGACTGTCCCTGGTGAAGCCCTCTACGGTCCTGGTAGTTGTCTTCTGCTGCGAGCACGTGATGGTTCACAAGCATGCCGAGCACCCACATCTGTTCTTCAAACCTCCTGTTGTGTTTTTAAGTGGATCAGGGCCCTTGAGGTAGAGCAGGCTCCGCATCTCCCTTGTTTAGCATTCCATGGTGTTCAGTCTCTGTGTCACATCAGCTCCATTTAACAGAGCCTCAACTCTGCCACTGGTAACAGCTCAGCCTCGGTGGGGACTGAGTCATTGTGTGGAGCCCCGACTTTACATAAGCTGAGCCCATAAGGCAGAATGATTCCCCTTCCGGTCTTGTGGTGCCGTCTCTCCCATTCTGCTGTTTTCCTCGGGGTGGTTGATGCTCGGCTATGAAGACAGATTGCTTTCTTAGGCAGATCCTTGGTTTTAGGATTATCCAGGTTCCTGTGGCTGTTCACGTTGACTAGAGAAACAAATCCAGAGAGACACTCATGTAAGGAAGAGCTTTATATCAAAGAGTAATTGTAAAGAAAACATCCCAACCCAGTCCAGATCAAGTCCATAATTCCAGTATTAGCCCATAAGTCTGATACTAGTCCATCATAAATCACTCTTCACATGCACGCATACAGTCACATGCAATGATGCCGAATGCAGGAAGATCACAGGCCAGTGTGTGGAAAGTCTTGTGGATCCAGTGGCAGTGGACGCATCTTAGTGCTTGCATGGGTCTCCATGAGGCTTTTCGGCTCCAAGGCAATGGCTGCCATCAGCCTGTCTCCATGTGGCTTGTCAACAGGAATGTCTCACAGGGAGAGAGTGTCTCCCACCTCCAGCGAGCTATTTATCTCCTTGGTGCCTCCAAATGAGGTCATCAAGGTGTGACCTGATTGACAGGCTAGACTCCACTGCTTTGCAAGTTGACATGAGATTATATAACTGCCACACCAAACACGTCATGCCTTATCTCTCAGATTGTGGTGGCCCCAGCCAAACACACTGTCCAAGCAGTTCGGCCCCTGTTACATCTGATGTAAGTGCCCCTTTTGGGGGAGCGGGGAGTACGGGGAACAGGGGATGATCATCTGTAATTTTAGGGGAGCAAGGAGCAGTTAAGTTGTCTCTAGAAGGAATCGCAGGGACAGAAAAAACCCTTTGTTTCAGAGAAACTTGGATATTTACTCTGCCACTTTCGAAACGTGTGACCTGGGGCCTGCGCTTTCTCATGTATATAATGGTAGCAGTATACTCCCTAGGGCTGTTGGGAGGGTATAGTGATGCTTTAGGGTACAACAGAGACCCTTATCTCCAATGCAACTTAAGGAGAACATTTATTATGTATTAAAGCAGGACAAAGACAAGACACGGATAAGTCATCTGATGAGGGGAGACCATTATTAGCACGTGGTCATGTGGCACCCCGGGGCTTGCTGAACTACAGAGCCATGTTGTGCCCCAGGGTTTGCTGAAAGGACCTGGGAGGGCACAGGAAACTGTCACAAAAGCATGTTGGGCCACAAATCAACATAATTACAGTTGGGTCTATGGAAGCAGAAATGGACCCCCAATTGGGACATGGGCATTGTTATGTAGAGGATTTATGAGGCTGACCCAGGGTCTTCTTTGTGAGAGAGTCTGAGCATGACTGAGAGCGGATAGGGCACACCTCAGTTTAGCGCAGTTACTTCACTTTCCTATGCACTCTGCCTATGCAGAGGCATTCGGCTCTGTGGATCGTAACAGACTGGATAACCTTGAGAAGAATGGGCAGTCCAGAGCATTTCATGGTGCTCATGCGCAACTTGTAAGGGATGAAGAAGAGGCGGTTGTGGGAACAGAACAAGGGAACACTGCATGGTTTAAAATCAGGACAGGTGTGTCTTAGGGTTACGTCCTCTCACCACACTTGCCGAGCCCATATGCTGAGAAAATCATCAGAGAAGCTGGATTGTATGAAGAAGAATGTGACAGCAGGAACACAACCTTGCTTGCTGAAAGTGAGGAGGACTTGAAGCTCTTGATGATGAAGATCAAGGATTGTAGTTTTCAATATGGAGTCCAACTCAATGTCAAAAAGACTAAAGTCCTCACAACTAGACCAGTAGGCAACATTATGATAACTGGAGGAAAAAGTTGAAGTTGTTAAGGACTTTTTTTCTGGCTTGGCTTCACAATCAGTGCTCATGGATGCAACAATTAAGAAGGGATCAAAAGACGCGTTGCTTTGGGTAAGTCTGCTGCACAAGACCTCTCTAGAGTATCACAACGCAAGGCCGTTACTTTGACCCAGCCATGGCATTTTCCGTCGCCTCATGTGCATGTGAAAGTTGGACGTTGACGAAGGAAGACCGAAGACGAACCAGTGCCTTTGAATTGTGCTGGCGAAGAATGTTAAAAATGCCATGGACCGCTACTTGGACAAGCTTCTTGGAAGAAGTATGGTCCGAATGCCCCTTAGAGGCAAGGATGACAAGTGCTTGGGAGGCGTTGCCAGGAGAGACCAGTCCCTGGAGGAGAACACCGTGCTTGGTGAAGTGGAGTGGGAGGGGAAAAAAGGAAGACGCTCAACAAGATGGATTGACCCCGTGGCTGCAATAGTGGGTCAGGCATAGGAATAACTGTGTGGATGGCCCAGTGTTTTCTTCTGCTGTGTACAGAATCGCTATGGGACCCAGTAACAACAGCGCACGCTGTCTGAGGCAAGACTCGTCTCATCTCTAGTCAGTGATCAGAGGGAATGCAATGGAGGATTAATCTAAGTAGGGTACGTGCAAATGGCTTTTGGGCCCGCACTGTCATCCATGGCCTCTGCAAACCATATGGTCAGAATTTAATCTCTAGTGCAGTGAACAGGACATTACTTACTTATGATCCTGAGCAACAAAGAGCCCAAGGAAAGTTCTAAATCACCGCAGTACCAACCTGGTGCGGTGTTCAGAACTGTTCCCCAAAGTGTGTCCAGGGGCTGACTTTTTGCAAGTAGATCACCAGGCTTTTCTTCCCAGATGTCTCTGGGTGGATTTGAACCTCCAACTTTTCCATTCCTAGCTCAGTGCACTGTTTTCCCACCCAGGGGTTGCCAGGGTTATTAACATCTGTGTGTAAGTCAAGATGTGGTATTTTCATTGACTGAGTCTTGGTTGTTAGAGTTGGGCTACTGATCACAAAGTCAGCACTTTGAAAGATGAGGCTTTCTACTCCCGTGAATGATTAGTCTTGGAAAACGCGCAGGGCCAGTTCTCCTCTGTCCATGGCAGTGGGTTTGAGTTTGTGTCAAAACACTAGGCCATCGGCGAAAAACGGTTTGGGTTTGATGAGGGTCTCCAAACTGTGCAGAATAATCCCCAGGGAGGTTGTTGAAAAACAAGTGCAGGTCCTCAGATTCCGTCTGTGGAAGCGCTGGTTGGGGGGTTGGGCCACCCAGGACGTGGTCTTTTTCACCGTCAGCCGGGGCGTCTGCTGCCTGTGTTCCCCAGATGACCCTAGGAGCAGTCGTCCCTCCGGCTGCCAGGTGAGCTGGGAGCAGGCCTGGGCACCCCGGGAAGCCTCGGCTCCCTTGGTTGTTTTCTGTTTCTCCCAGGCCACTGACTGAGCATCGTTTTCAAGCAGGACAAAATGGTTCTTTGTTTTCTGCTTTTCACGACAACCGGAGATATCTTTTTATTGGATGGTCTCCTTGAACATTATTTGGACTCAATGTCCTAAGAAATCTTTGGGGAACTAGCTCAGGAACCCAGACTGGAAAAAAAAAAAATCTCTTTTTGTGTTGGCTATTAACTGCTGGAATTGCAATCTGGGGTAGGGAAGGGTAGGGTGGAGGGGAGGGGGGGATAGGATCCCTGCCCCCTGCTCAGTAGGATATTTGGAAGGTTTGAGAAAATAACCTAAAACCTGGACAGGGCTTTACCCAGCTCTCCACCTGCATTCTTTAAGAATGGCCTGAAAGCGACCACATTCCACCTACTGTACAATGATTTGTGACCGGTTCACCTCTGCTTTCGGTGAATGATGCTGACAGTCTAGAATATGGACTATATTAGCATTTTAACGAGTTTCTGTTCCCAGTGGGGCTGGGGAGACGGAGGCTGGCTCGCTTCTGGGTCCTGTGGTGAGCAGTGTTCAGAGCCCCTGAAAGGAGCGTGTGTCTCTCCTGACAAAGGGCAAAGTAAATGGCCCAGACTGGCCCATCAATACGGATCAGTGCCTCCCCTGTGCTGGGTTCTGGGCTCGAAAAGGGCTCTGTCTGTTGGGTGCGTTTTGCCCACACTCTTCTGTGAGGACCAGCGTCTCCCTGCCAGCTGGGCTTGGCCCTTGCAATGTGGTCTGCAAATCCAAAACATTTACAGAGAAAATCTTGGCAGGGATCACCACCGTTTATTTAATAGATGAAAGTGTGAGGTAGAAATTCAGAGTCAACTGGGGAGTGTAGCTGGAAAATGTACAGCATGTGAGACATACCGCTGACATTTTAACTCCTTGTTGGCAGCCCTCTCCTCTCCTACCCCAGACTCTGAAGACTCACTGCCATGAATCAGTTCTGCCTCTGAAGGATGGGGCAGAACTGCTCCATGGGTTTCCGAAACGAACTCTTTACAGGAGTAGAAAGCCTCGCCTTTGCTCTGCTGAGGGGCTGGTGGTTTTAAACTGCTCGCTCTGTGGTTAGCCAGCCCTATGCCTAGCCCCCTACGCCACCAGGGCTCCAAGGATTCTGTTAAAAGTCCCATGTGTTGGATTCAAGAGGATCTAGCTGTTGAAACTGTGAATGTGAATCTTCCCTAGAAAGTACGAAGGGGCTTCAAAATGTTCATAAGGAGAAAAAAAATTCCATTATCCCTTAATGCCATTTCCCAGGAACTTTTTGGAGCCCCTTTGCATAAACCGTGGTGGTGCAGTGGGTTGCCAACTGCAAGGTCATTGGTTCAAACTCATGAGCCAGTACACAGGAGAAAGATACACAGCTTTGGAAACTTTGTACAGGGTGCGCGTGAGTCAGAATCAACTCAGGGAAGTAGGTTTATAGAAACCAAAAGTCTAGCCTCTGTGAGTTGGAATTTCTCCGTCCCACATTTGAGATGCCTGCCAAACCCGGTTCCTTTTCAGGAGGCTGCTCTGCCCAACCTGCTGGGTCCCTGAATTAACAGCAGGTAGAAATCTCTGTGGAGTCCATCACAACAACACCACGTGGAGGCATGGGATAATGTACGTGCTGGTCCAGAAACCACAAAGAAAATAGTTACGAGTTAAATGGTAATGAAAAACAAACAGGCTTTTGCCTAACTGAGTAGGATGTTTTATTCCAGTTTTAAGTTGCGGAGCCCTTTAAAAAACACGTTTGTTTTAGAATTGAGAATGAGGTAAGATACCCTGTTTCCCCGAAAGTAAGACATCCCCCGAAAATATGACCTACTTACAGTTTTGCCTCTTGCTGAAATATAAGGCATCCCCTGAAAATAAAACCTCACCGAAAATAAGGCCCCCCCCAAGCTACCATAACTCTGGACTCTGGACCATAGCCGTGGGCGCTGCCACGCAGCTCACTGTTGGCTGCAGGCAGCTGGAGCAAACAGGAAGTGCGAGGTCTCTTTTAATAAAACAATAAACAATAAATGTGTACCATATTCTTCTTCATGATAAAATAAGACATCTCCTGAAAATAAGACCTAGTGCATCTTTGGGAGCAAAAATTCATATAAGACACTGTCTTATTTTCGGGGAAACAGGGTAGTAGTTTGCTATGTTGCAAATTTGAAGCAAACTCAGACTCATGGGAAGTTTACTGGTACCACATTTTTTCTGTTTGTCTCATCAGCCGCAGCTTCTCCCATTTCCTTGCTAGTCTACAATGTGGTTTTTAATACATAGATTTTTAAAAACCACCATGGACTTTGTTACTTTAAAGTTCAATGGGGAAGCAGAGGTGAACGGAAAATGGAGCATTGTTTTGTTGGCCTGCTGTGGTCCCTTGTGCTTCTCACTGGAGACCGCGGAACTGGAAGGCAGGTCAGACCCTGTTGTGAAACATAATGTGGCATTCAGATACTCCTATGGCCCGAACACGTCCAGCACTTCCTGCTGACAGCTCAACTATTGCAAGCAATATTTGATGTGGCTGAGCACCAGTTGTCCAAGGGATCGAGATCGTCTTGGCTGTATTTGACCAGGGTACGCCCTGCCTGATCATGGGAAAATGCTCACGGATATAGAAGCTACCGGGAGGGTTTCCCCTCCCTGTTACAAAGAGAAGCGGCATCAAAACAAGCCCCAACCCCACTGCTGTCCATTCACTCCCAACTCACAGCCACCCCGTGGGACAGACTCGCACGGAGGCCTTTGCACGGCTGCATGATCTCGGGGGGGAAAGGGACTGCCTTGAAGGGTTGACCTTTTGGTTAGCAGCTGGGCGCTTGTTCTCCATGTCACCAGGGCACCTTCCTCCAATTCCTTAAAGGGGCGCTCTGTACCACAGGCTTTGCAAAAATGGTACAACTTGCAGAACCGAAAAATCTCAGTTCTCCAGCTGGAGCCCCAAGTATCCCGGGAGGCACTGTGATCCGTAATAGTCCTCCCTGGTTCTCCTTCGTACATCCCCCTGAAGTGGGTGGAACTCACAAGTTACCACTAGTGAATGATAGCCTAGTAGTCTCCACGTTTGGAGGGGAGGGTCTTCCCAGAGAGGCTGTAGCTGGTCTGCTTGTAAAATCTGAAATCAGATTTCAGTTATGTCAACCTTATGTCTCCTGACCTGTGTAACCCTGTAAATATTCAGAACGGCAAGGGAGACAGGAATTTTCCTTTAGGTAAATTTTTTTTAACTCTCTTTAACTATTTCCTGGCGTTAAAGCCCCTGGACTTTCACTGTCTTGCCTGCTGCCTTTAATAAAAAAACCACAGTGCCACAGTGAAGGTTCTGGGGGATGGCTGGGAAAATGGCACTTGCTGGAACATGATACTTAAAAAACAAAGCAAAACAAACTATTTGAATTGGGTGGAGAGTTCTGGAGGAAATCAATTTTCCACCGAACGATTCATACACATTTTGTTTCATGTCTTTGACGGTAATTCCCACAGTGTAATATCCCTCATCCCACTTCTGGATTTCTGTTCCTCCTTTCCCAACCCTTCCTGCCCTGGGAATTTAAGGTCAAATGGAAATGCTACCCTTTGACCTTAAATGGCTTGATTTGTCCTGAGGAGCTGGGACTGCTGTGAGGGTATAAAAGACCCCACATTCAAGTAGGACCCCTTCATTAAGTCAACAGGACAAAGACAAATCTGGAGGAGGGAGATCATCAGCCTAAGGCCATAATGGTTTCCAAAGGATTCATGGCCACAGGGCTAATTATAGAACATGGAAAACATCGCAAAATTATGCTTGGAGCAGATCAATTCATCACTGTCCCAGTTGGGACGAGGTTAGTGGGAAAGGGAGCTTGATAGGGATCCACATACCGCTACAGATTACAAAAGGTTACAGGATTGGTCCTGGGGCCCTCTGATCACGTGGCTACTGGAGGTCTGGAGTTTATGACTCATGACCCTAGTTTCCACTGAGGGCACTTCCGGACAAGTCCCCAGTGAGGCTGCCACCCATCTCCAGGGGAGTTTCAATCTACTTTCAAGTACACACTGCTCGAGGGCAACACATTTTGCATTGCTTGGCTGCTTATAGTAAGAAATAACTCAAATGGAAGTTGAATTTATGACCAGACTGAAAATGGAAATTAAAGCTCTTAACTATAAACAACAGCCTTAAACAAACCAAATGCTTAGAATTTAAGCTTTAATACAGTATTTCCCAATTGTTCCCCTTAAAGGCCTGCCTATTGTCTGGCCAGGAACTTGGATGGTGTGGTGGTTATGCATTGGGCTGCTAACAGCAAGGTCAGCAGTTTGAAACCACCAGCTGCTCCGAGGGAGAAAGATGGAGCTCTCTGCTCCTGTAAAGAATTACAGTCTTGGAAGTTGCCACATGGGCCAGTTCTACCTTGCCCTATCGGGTCACTCTTAAGTCAGAATTGACCTGAGGGCAGTGCTTTTTTCTTCTTCCTGGTATTGTTTGGCTGAAAAGTGAGGCATAGAGGTGAGATCAGTTTTTCATAAGGGTAATAAATTATTTAACCTGGGATCTTCTACCCAAAGACCCTTAACTCCCACCAAACGACCTTTCCCTGCCTGGGTCTGTAAGAAAGTGGGGGAAGATACTGATGAGTCATCTGTGAGTGCTTATGAACAGGCTTCCCTGGAGCGCCATCCTGCTGTGTATGAAATGAGCCCTCTGAGAAGCAGGAAGAGGGATCTCATCACCAGCAAGAGCCGGGAGTGAAGCACGTCCTCCGGACCCCAGATCCCTGCGCAGGGAGCCTCGGATCTAGGAGACAACTGTAACACAGAGGAGCAGCAGCAGAACCAGTAGCCAGAGCATCGGACAGAGTTGTGAACTTCCCAAATCACAGAGCAAGTAAAGATGAGTGCTCTTTTGTGCAGGAGACTGGCTTGAGGTGCCTCTGGGCCCTTAATTGGGGCAGTTGGGCCTGTCCACTGACGGAAGTGGAGCTGAGGGCCTTCGGGAAGAGGTTTCCCAGAGTGGGGTACCTTTGGACACTTAATTCAGGAAGCTGGGTTTGCTGACTTTTGGAGCCTGAACTGAATGCCATGAGGAAGAGGTTTACAGCAGAGTGGGATGCCCCTTTGAATATGTATTATTAGCACGTGTGTATATGTTATAACATATCGTGGTAAAAAGCTACTCTGACCATTTATCACTGGCATTACAACTTGGCTCCCTTAGTAAACCCTTTTATCATGCATTTTGTCTGAGGTCTCTAGCCACTGCAATGGATATAGGAACTTAGAGGTGAATTGCAGAACATTCATTAAGGCTGCATAGTTCTAGACTTGAAGGATGACTAACGGCCATTGCCTTAGGGGTTTCCTCTATCTCTGTTGACCAGTAAGCCTGGTCTTTCCAAAAATGACTTTGGGTTTTGCGCTGGATTTTCCTCCCGCTCTGGGATCCCTGTTAGAGTGGTGGGTAGTGTAGTGGGGCACCATCTAGTTCTGGTTTCAGGGTCAGGGAGGCAGAGGGTTGTGGGTTTCATTGATCGACTCCAGGCCCAGCTACTCATATGTCTAAGAAGTTTTCATAATGCTACCACCTATTTGCTCTACTATATTCATGGATATTTGTAGCATACATAAATGTATTATGTAGAAATTGCACCTTCAAACATATATATATAAATGAGTATAGGCTCATTCTTTCCACACCTGTTCAGCTTGCAAACATATGTTTTTTGGGTGGAGTTAGGAGGCATTCAGGAAAAGGAGTGGCTGGGTGGTGTTAAAGACTAATGCACTTGTTTGATAACCACAAGACTGGAAGTTCAAGCCAACCAAGAGGCACCTCAGAAGGCCTGGCAATCTATTTTTACAAAATCAGCCATTTGGAGTCAACTTGAGGGTCACTCCCTGGCCACAGAAAGACACCTTTAGAATACAGTCTAGTAGTGTCTTGATGAGAGGAGCGCTGGTGGCATAGTGGTTACACATTGGGCTGCTAAAAGCAAGGCCAGCAGTTCAAAACCACCAGCTGTTCCTCAGGAGAAACATGGGCTTTCTACTTCTATAAAGAGGTAGGGCTCAAAAACTGAGAAACAGTTCCGCCTGGTCATTAGGAGGTGGCATTGGTATATAACATTTTTGTGTATGTTGTACGAATAGTTCCAAATTGCCCCTCCACACAAACTTTAATGTAGAACTGTTCTTAATACAACACTGTCTTTTACTGTGTTCTTTCTGTGGACTCTAGCTGATCGCCCTTAACCACTTAGTGAATATAAAACTTTGACAAAGTTACTGTGTGATGTTCATATTCCATTCACCTGTTTATGAAGAAACATCTCTCCTCTGGTGCAGGTTCAGTTAGTTTTATGCTTGTTTTTCTAGTATCCTAGGTAAATAATCCCTAAATGAGATTGACATGATTGTTTTTACTCACTTGGTTTAGCAACTCATTGGCAATTGAGTGATTTTCTAAATGATCTAATGAGTTACCAAATACGGAAACTTTGAAAGAGCCTGGAAGCCGAGGCATTTGGCATTGTCTTTAGCTTTTATTTGCAGCAAAGGTGGGTTATTTTGAAATTTCTTATCCCACATTAAAATGAAGGTGGCTTCGGTCTCCATTCTCAATGCTAAAGGGCAGTAGTTTGCTTTAATGACATGTTGGGATCATTCATCACCATCAGTGTAACTGTAAACATCTTTCAGAAACATGAAAATTGTTCAGTCATCTTAAAACTGAAGGGAAATAGCAGGATACAAAGTCATAATCATTGCGACCATTTATATGCAAGTGAGAATGAGAATATGAACAACAAACGAGGGCTGGAACATGACAGGCAACCGTGAAAATAGTTCTCTGGGTCATAGGACTATGCTTTTTTTAATTTAAAAGCCCCTGCGTTGTTGACTCTTATGGTTTAAGACAACTTTTATTCACCAAGTTAATTAGTTTCTTAAGTCTGAGGGAAAAGCAATGGGTGAGGGGGAAAAGTCACACCCCTCATTACCAGATATTTAGATACTTTCTCTTGGTTTATGAAACACTTTGGGGGGCGGGCGTAGGTGGACAGTGTACCCATTTCTAAGAGTCGATGGAACAGTTCTTTTCAGGTACTCTGAAGCACCTCCACAATGTGCCCCCTCCTGTCACTTAGTACCTGGGAGACAGCAGCAACTTGCTTCGGTAACACTTTGCTCACGTGCCTCCTTCTCCTGTTCTTGATGCCAGATGGTGATTGAGCAGTGCTCCGCACGTAGCCCACGCAGAGCCTGCTCTGGTTGGTGGGTCAGCTCTGAAAGACTTTGGGCAAGAGTGAGAAGAGAATCAAGGCTATTCGCTATAAAATATGGTGAGAATTAGAGTAGTGATGGTAATATACTTAGTGTAGGCACCTAAATGCCTTCCCAAGTTAATTTCTAATCCCCGAGCACATCCTGGGGCTCTATCTTAAAAACATCCCTAAGACCCAACTACTTTTCTTCTCCACTTCAGCCACACTAGCTTAGACCATCATCGGTTTATGTATTTACAGTTAACCCATAACCTGTCTTGCTGCTGTGCGCTTTTAAAAATCATTTTATTGGTGGCTCTTAAAGATATTATAACAATCATAAATCAATTATATCAAGTGAACTTGTACAATGTATGTTGCCATCATCCTTTTCAAAATATGATCTTTCTGCTTGAGCCCTTAGTTATCAGCTCCTCTTTTTCCCCTCCCTCCCCAACCTTCCTCCCTCCCCTGCTGTACTCTTGTAGCTGTGCAAGTACAACCGGGTCTCCATACGGCGGCCAGAGCCCGATCCTACCTTCTCTTGCGCTGAATCTCCCTCAGGACTTCTGTTGAGGGCTCCTGTGCGAGCTGCCTCCCGACAATCCCGTGACCTCACGTTCTGCCTGCTTCCTCTATCCAGAAGCTTTATCCACCAGGTCTCGGTCCCAGGAAGTCTCCAGTGGTTCTTAACCCCCTAATTCCATGACTCTTTCATACAGTTCCTCATGTTTTGGTGACCCCCGTCCCCCAACCATAAAATTATTTTTGTTGCTACTTCATAACTGTCATTTTGCTACGATTGTGAATCGGGCAATACTTGTGAAAGGGTCGTTCAATCCCCAAAGGGGTCACGACCTACAGGTTGAGAACCGCTGCTCTCAACCCATTCCTGCCTCCGGACCTTTGCGCCTGCTGTTTCCTCTTCTCGGAATGTTCAGTCCACAGATCTCTGCATGATAAGTCCTTTCCTAAGAGCCCAGGGGACCCTGGTGCCAACTGCAAGGTCGCCGGTTTAAACCCACCGCCACTCTAAGGGAGAAAGATGAGGCTCTCTGCTTGTGTAAAGATTTACCGCCTCAGAAACCCTGTATCAATAGGTTTGTCGCGAGTCGAATCGATCGAGTCGGTGGCATTGTGTTTGTTGTCACTGCTTCCTTTTGGTTTTCCCCAAACGTCACGGCAAATACGTAAAACGAAATGCATCTTAGTTTAAGTCAAGTAAGTGAAACAAAGGCAGTGAGGAAGTTTCTCTGCTACAAGATCAGTTTAGCATAGAATTCCCACTGCCGCCGCCAGAGCTATTTTTCAAATAAGGGAGTTGTAAGTGACGGTCTCCAAGTCCTATTGGATCCCCAGCGGTCTTCACACAGCTCTCTGTAGATTGTGCACCTACTTCCAGTTAGAGAGATGGCACTGGGGCCCCCGCCACAAGAAAGTAGGCTTCACTCAAGATATAACAAAACAGAAAACAGCTTATATTCGTACTGGCCTTATACCTTGGACAACCATACTAGGCAATCTGTAAATATATAGTAGAGACTTCAGGCATACTTTTGCTGTTATTGAAGTTTGTTTCATAAACAAGTTACTGGTGGCTTAGTATGTGGAATAAAATCATACGTATTTCTATACAAGTAGTAGTTAAGGTTGCTTATGATTTCCTTATCTGCTCCCCATTTTTGAGGAATGAAATGATTCACCAGATGACTGAAGCCCAACTTGATTTTAATGGAAGCTATGGGAATAATTGCGCAGTTGAATGGCTTGGCCCGTCCGCTGTGCGGCACAGCGGCCTTGCTGTCGTCTGCTGTTTGTAGTGCATTTCTGAAAGTGCACCCGAGAAGCCATGTAGCATGCTTACATGTTTTGGAGGGGGGAAGCTGAATCTACATCCTCCAAGACCTAACACATGGAACAACCTCAGGATGGTTTCTAGTACAGGGCTTTACGCCTCCTCGGTTTTTGCAAGCAAAGGAGACCCACAGCCAGGCTCTTGCTTCTGCCTCCTAGGCATCTGCTTTCCATGGCTCACACCTGCCTCTTGGGCTGGTCGCTATAGAGGACTAGGAGGCTGGTCGGGGAGCTGCCTGCTAAGTGAAGGAGATAGCTGTTTAAAACATTAAGGAGCTTGACTGGTGTAGTGGGTTCCAAGTTGGGCTGTTAACTGTGAGGTCAGCAGTATGTATCCACCAGCTGCTCCAGGGAAGGAAAACCGAGGTTGTGTGCCCTGCAAAGATTTATTGCCTTGGAAACCCAAAGGGTCAGTTCTCCTCTCTCCTATAGGGCTGCTATGAGTCAGAATTGACTTGATGGTAGGGTGTTTGGTTGGAGTTTAGAACATTTGGGAGTGATTCGGGGAACCCCGATATAGGGTTTCTGCGAGTTGGGATTGAGTCGATGGCAGTAGGTTTGGTATATCCTCCATGCTCAAAATAGGGTCGGTGGTGGCTTTGTGGGCGCTGGTAGAACATAGACTCTCCCTTCTTACCTCAGAACCAAATCAACATCTCCCAGGTGACCTCTAATACTGCTGCGCCTTTCAGTTCCTGCACCCTAACATTTTCGGACTGCAGCAGCAGGATTGCAGGTGTGGGAGGGAGATTTCTGGGTGCCGTCTGTGGGATCCAGAGGTCACTTCCATTAAGAGGAGAAACGGGTGGGGCAGGTAGGGGAGTGACCAGCAAAGTCGGGGTCTAAGAGCATGCTGTGTGCCTGCCTGGGCTTAGTCCATAGTTTGGGCCCTTGCGCAGGGTGGCAGGCTTCGGTCTCTCTCTAACTCGGCACGGCTCACAGGGGCTGCTGGGGTGGCTGCTGTCCCGGACCGGGTGCTTGTCTCCCCTGGTGGCCCTCATTTTTCGCTGTCCTTTCAGGCTGTTGCAACGCCTCTCTGCTTCTGGGTGAATGTGTCAAGAGGGGGGAGGGACAGCTTCTGCCCTGCAGGGGCTGACCTGACTTCCTGTTCTGTGGTTGTGACTTGGGGGAGAGCCTTGGGTTGCTAGGGGAAACCAGATAAGCAGGGCTTTATGAAAAAAAAAAAAAAAGTTGGCAGGGTAGGTGGCATTGAAGCTAGTAGACCCCCTCCCCCTTTGTCCTTGAGCTCAGGGGACTTTCCCGCCCCCCACCCCCCACCCCCATGCTTCATGATGTGGTAGCCAAGGATGTTGAATTGCTAGAGACACCGAGCTAATTGCATCTTGAACAGTGAATCATTTCCCTGCATAATGTTCTGCGCATCCTATCACCAAAGTATAAACGTGATACTGACTTCCAGGAGTGGGGTTTGCAGGGAGAGAGTTGCCAGGAAACTAGCAGGAATTGGGACTCGGGGAGACAAAGGATGACTCCAGGCGGAGGGGTAAAAAGGGTATTTTCCCTCATGACAGGACCCCCCTTGGCCATTGGATAGAAACTGGTGAAACAGCTGAGACAGTGGGCAGCTGACTCACCAGTCAGACCTGGAACTGAACTTGCCCCAACGGCTCACAATTCCGCTAAACAATTGATAGGTCTGTAAGGGGAACCCTAAAGAGGTATGCACACCTTGAAGTAATCAACCAGTTGAGATCAAAAGGGCAGCATTTACCCGGGACACAGTTGAGCAGGGTAGGAAAGGGGGGCTGGACACGGGAAACACGCGAAGGAAGCGTTGCAGCGGCAGTGGATTATTTACTGTCTCAGTGTGGGTCTTATACCCAGAGTCTCTGCCTCCCGCCAGGCGACCGTTCCCTGCATGAGTCTGCAAGAAGGTAGGGGAGATGCTGATAGGGCTCAACTGTGCGTGATTATGAACAGGCTTCCCTGGAGAAGCAGGAGGAAGGATCTCGTTAGCAGCAAGAACCAGAAGTGGAGCATGTGCTCTGGACTCGAGACCCCCGTGCAGTGAAGCTCCTGGAGCCACCGGACAGCTCTGTCATCAGAGCAGCAGCAGAACCAGGAGCCAGAGCACGGGACAGAGGGATGGACTTCCCACCCCGGGAGCAAGTCAAGATGAGTGCTTTTGTGCAGGAGGCTGCCTTGAGGACTTGGGTGCCTCTGGGCTCTTGCTGGTCTTGCTACACACAGAAGTGTGTAGCTGAGTGCCTTTGGGCTGAGGTTTACAGAAGTGGGGATCCTCTAGGCCAGCAGTTCTCAACCTGTGCGTCACGACCCCTTTGGGAGAGGGTGTCGAACGACCCTTTCACAGGGGTCACCCGATTCATAACAGTAGCAAAAATACAGTTATGAAGTAGCAACCAAAATAAGGTTATGGTTGGGGGCCACCACCACATGAAGAACTGTATGAAAGGGTCACGGTGTTAGGAAGGTTGAGAACCACTGCTCTAGGCACGAATTCAGGGAGCTGGGTTTCCTGACCATGGAGTTTCCAGCTGAATGCCATCAGGTTGAGGCTAACAGCAAAGTGGGATGCCCCTTTGGGGCATTTGCTCGCAGACTTGACAGAACTTTGTGACATGTAATCAACCCGGAGCATTTCTCACTGGCATTACAACTTGTTGACTTCCTTAATAAAACTGTTAATAATGAACTTTGTCTGAGTTCTGTGTAGCCATTGCAGTGGATAGCAGAACCTGGAGATAAATTAAAGAACATTAAGACAGCAAAAGTGGGATAAGTGATATTCCACTGAGGGGATTTCAGTGAATGAAGTGCAATGAACCATATGAATTGCTGAATGTAAAGCTGATCTTTTAGAAAACCATCAGCCAATTCACAATACAAAGTTAATTAAAAAATATATTTTCTCAAAAGGTTATAATAAATTTAGGTTCCATTTTGGCATCTGGGACAATCACACTGTTGATAATAATACAAATTGTCAACATTTCTGAAGGTCTATGTGCTTACACTTTTTATGTTTGCAAGTACGAACTCATTTCATATTTGTTTCATCCTGTGTGCCGGGTACAGAGTACACACAGGATCATTCCTTTTTATAACTGACCTAACCAAGACTTAGGAGGATGTAGGAGGAAGCTGTCCCAGGTCTCGTAGCTGGTAAGATTGAAGTTTGGCTATCGAATTCCTGACCCCAGCACTGCTATAGGACTAAGAAGCTGAACTGAGTGTGGAAGTCCAGAGTGGGTACTTTGGAAGTGCTATATATTTTTAAAAGTCCATTCTTGGAATTGTTTAAAAATAAATGAGAATTAAAACAAACCAGGTCATTGCTAGGTGGAACTGGGAATAACTCCCAACCTCCCATTGGAGCAAATGCACATCCTACCATCATGCCCTTTGCTTGACCATCTCCAAGCTCCGGACCTACCTTTGCCTACTCCCCTTTATGATGCCCACTTCTCCATCCCCTGTTGTGTCCCTGTGGTGGGTTTTTTTGCCCGTGAACTCTGACTCCAGGTGACGTGACATACGACAGAATGAAGTGTGCTGCCCAGCCCTGCACTGTCCTTATGATTGCTAGCATGCTTCAGGCCCTGGGGTCTCCCGGTCCAAGGAGTTCATTTTCCAGCACTCTGCTGTGATCCTCGGGTTTCCACACCAGGCCTTTTCGTCTGGCCCACTGTAGTCTGGCAGCTGGTGACTCCGAAAGCCAGCTTCCTGCGCAGAAGCACGCTGCTGCTTGACTTGCTCCCAGGGTTGGGAAGGTCCAGCACTCAGTCCTGTGCGCCGGCTCCTGGTTCTGCTGCTGCTCCTCTGATGGCGTAAGCGGTCCCAGGATCCAGCGTGCACATTTTCAATATCACTGGCCTGGCTTCCTGCATCGTGGCAACATGAAAGGCACTACCGTGTGAGCAAAACGAGGGGTTTCTTCTAATCACTCAACAACCACAGTTTTTTGCCATCGAGTGGATTCTGACTAATAGGAAGTGCTAGTGGGGAAGGGACAGGCCTCATCTATTGGCTTGTTGCTCTCCCAAGATTGCTGGAGCAGGGACCCTCCCCTCAGCTATGAGTGCAGTTGACCCCTGTACACCTGGATGCGCAGATCTCCAGGCCATTGAAAATCCCGAGTATAATTTACAGTTGATTTGTGAATAACATGAGTGAGCTGATCGGGCCCACATACACAGGGATTTGTGTTCTGGGGGCCACAGCGGTGAGCTCACGGCGTATTGCTAGTAACCGTTGAGTCTCCGAGCAGACAGTTCAAGTCTCTCACTAAGAGCTAGCAGTTACTAGAAGTTTGGATCCCAGCACCGTGCCTCCCCTCCTCCCCCAGGCATTGCACCTCAGAGCTCCAGGGGTACCAGCACTACCTCTGAGGTTCGGCTCTCTCTTTGGGCAGGCCTAGAATCTGGTACCCCCTGCCTCCTTCCTTTTATCCGTGGTCGTGGGGGTGAAACAGCCACCATCCTGGGCTACACAGTCTTTACCATCCTCCAGATCCTGTTGCACAGTTCTTTAATAGCTGCGACAACGCCTGCAGTTCTTTATTTTAATAGCTGCTACCACACCTAGTGCTGCTTTTTATTTCCTAATTGGATCCTGACATACATTTCCCCACGTCTGGTAGCGTATGGTTCTTGATTTGAAGAGAATTTGGGGTAGTGGTGGTATGGAGGGCACTGAAGAAACTTAATTAAAAATGAAAATTCCAGGCCTCCGGTCACAGTGATTATGAATCAATAGGTGGGGTCCGAGAACCTGTATTTTAAACACACAGGTGTTTCTGTTGTAGGTACCCCATCTCAGATTTTAAGAGCCTCTGCCCAAATCTGGGCTCCTCACGGAGCTATTTCTCAGGGTTTAGAAACAAACCACTCAGTTCTCAATAGGCGGGGGCTATGGTCATGTTAACCTTTGAATGGATGCCACCAAGGTCGCACATTGTCCCTGGAGGCTGAGAAGCCTTCAGTTGTTACATCTGACAAACCTGCAAGGAAGACACTTTTCCCAGAAAGCTCAGCCCTCCTGGGCAAGAGCTGTGCCCATTTAGGGGAACCCCTTGATTCTCTTACTACAGATGCAATTGTGTATGTAACTGAGACGTGGGGGCTTGATGCAGACACTGGCTTTTTGGGTATATAGAGCCTTTGACATTCCTCTGTGGCTGGAGTCTGCAGCCAGCTTGGAGCCGCGGGAATGGTGGGAGTCTGTGGGTTTAAGACCACCATCACATGCATTGGGACCATGGCTTGTGTCTTTTGGCCTTTCCCCGTGGGTGTTTCTGCCTATCTGTGTGAATAGCAATGGCCATTCCTTTGTGGAATCTTGGCTTCATTCTGTTGACCTAATCAGCAAAAAGAAAAAACCCCGAGTGGGCTTCCTGGGAGGAGTTGGACTACCCCCTCAGAGCAGAACAAGACGTTTGTTCACTCCTGCCAGAGTATGGGGCTTTGAGTCTGCAGGGGGCCCTGACTTCAAAGCAGCCTTTTCCTGAATTTAAAAACCAGATTTGCATCAATGGAATGTGTCCTCCTCCAGGCCAAGGGCCCGGTCAGTGTGTGTTGGATTTGGAGGCCCATTGTTGGCTCTGGTCTGTCGCATCTTCGTCCAGAGACCCTGCTGTCTAATCCAGCTGTTTTCCAGTTGATACCTACTCGTGGCCACGCCGGGTGTTGCCGACTGTAGTAGAACTGCACTTCACGGGATTTTCCACTGGGCCACCTTCCTGGAGCAAGTCGCCAGACTTGTCTGCCCAGGCAGTCCTCTGTGGGGTTCCGACTGCTAGCCTTTCACTTAGTCACCCAGCACCTCACTCGGAGCCCTCCAGGGACTCGTGGTGCCTTCTCTGAAAGTGCCGGTTTGTGTGGCTACATGCTAAGCAGGGACCTGCACACCACACCCAGTGCCGTTGACTTGATTTTGACTCGTACTGATCCGATGGAGGGTTTCCGAGACCGTAAACCTTCATGGGAGAAGCTAACCTCCCCTTTCTCCCGAGGAGCAGCTGATGGGGCATGAACTGCCAACCTTGTCCCACCAGCACCAGGGGTCCTTGACCAGGGGCCAGCAGACCAAATTTAAAAACCAATGGCCCTGTGATTCTCGACGACAGCATTGGGAGGAATGCTCTGCAAATTTGGAATGCCTTGAAGCAGGTTGCCTGCTTAGTCCTGTTTAAGAGGCTCCCCCCTTCCGCACCACACACTCCAACTTGTAACCCCTGAAAGGAGGAACCTGGAGATGACATGTGGAGTCGAAGAGCTCTACTGACCGTCCGCAGCGTTGGCCCGGCTTTGACCCCCAGCTCCTCTTCGCCTGTCTTACTGCTGACCTCATCAGCGGGAGCTGGTGGGCCTGCTCATGTCACTCATGCAGGCAGTCTTCCTGTGCCCCAGGCAGTGGCCTAGAAGGGCTGGTTCTGAGGAGAAAACCAGACCGAGGGCCCCCACTCCAAGGCCGTGGGAGCGCTAGGAGGAGGTGTGGGGCAGGGTCTTTGGGACTGCAGACAGGAAGTGACGAACAGCTCAGGTGATTCACAGGCACCCAGGGAGCCCATTCCCACCCACCATACATCAAGACGGGCAGCCTTTGCATACATTGAATGAACACAGTCCACTGACACATCATGGGTTTTGCTGAAAGTTCTGTGATGGGTCAGAATCAACAGGACCAGAATTCAGATTTTTAGCTTTGAAGGATCCGACTGCTACAGAAGTGCCCTTGAGACTAATTGCTAATTGTTCTTTTAATGGCAAGTGATGCTATTCATGGAGTGATTCTCTTTAGCATATATCATTGAGCAAACAAACACATCTGGGGAATAAATCCCAGTATTAACACATTGAACTAGCTGGAAATTACAGTGTGTTCTTTAAGAGCTCCTAAGGAACCCTGCTGGCAGCGTGGTTACTCGTTGAGCTGCTAACTGCAAGGTCAGGAGTTCGAAACTGCCAGCTGCTCCATGGACTATCGACTCCTATAAAGACAGTTGCACTCCCATGAAGAGTTACAGTCTCAGAAACGCACAGGGGCAGTTCTACCCTGATAGGGTCGCTGTGAGTCAGACTCAACTTGATGGTAGTGAGTTTGGTTTTATCACAGGCATTAAGAACCGTTTTTGTCACCGTGGTTAAAGTGCTCAGCTGCCAACCACGAGGTTGGGAGTTTGAACTTACCAGCTGCTCCATGGGAGAAAGATGAGGCTGTCTGTTTCCATAAAGCCTTGGAGCCTGGGAAATGCTATTGACCAAACTCAGCCACCGCCGTGGAGTTGATTCCGTCTCAGTGACCCTGTATTGAGGTTATGAAGCTGTACATCTTCACAGGAGCAGACAGTCTATGAGGCAGTTCTATTCTTCTCGGAAGGGTTGCTGTGAATCAGAATCAGCTTGATGACAATTTAAAAAAAATCAGTTTATCATAGCCACATCACTCCTCTAACCTTGTGACTAAAATTACCCATACCTCTCATGCTTGCTTTCATTTTTTATGTTGAGTAAACCCAGTCCACATACTTTCCAGGTGTTTAGTAACGACAGCATAGCTCACTGCCACGGCGTGGGGTCACAGTTACCCTACAGGACACAGAAGGACCCCCCATCGGGTTCAAAATACTTAGGGAGCAGACGGCTTCATCTTTCTCCTTACAACCTGGCAATCACGGCTCAGTGCTTAACCCACACTCCACCAGAGCTCCTTAACGACAGGATATTTTGTGTGTGTGTTGTTGCTGCTGAAGTAAGGTGTAACTTCAGGTCCAAGTTGAGTTTACTCAAGTTCATTCCCATTCGGTGCTACACACCCGTTTCCATTTATCTGAAAATCAGAACCCTGGGCTACGTTTGTTTTTCTGTGGCATTATCAGATGGTTCCATACAAGGGCTGCTTTTCTTTGGTTCAGGGCTGTGACCTCTACATGTTTTCACCAGCGGGCTTTCCCAGGGAAGGTGGTTTATCCAGGTCAGTGGAGGGAATGTTCTCAGAGCGTTTCCCTAGCAGCCATTGTGGGTTTCTCAGTGAGCGCTCCACCCCCTCCACAACCCCTCCCGGAGGCTCTCCTCACCCACTCCTGTTCTCCAGCGGGGTGACACATAGGGGCCTTCCTTGGCAGCCTTGCTGTGGGGCCACCCTGAGCGCCACTGCTCCAGACAGGTCGCCGGGGGGTGGTGGGGGTGGGGTGGGGTGGGGTGTCTGCCCTGTCAGGGGATGTGAGCGGCAAAGCATCGATAACAACACCTGCCCCCCTTCTCTGTGTTTGATCTGCCTGTTGGTCCCACATCATCCTTTCTCATGGAGC
Organism: Echinops telfairi; assembly: GCF_000313985.2. NCBI lineage: Eukaryota > Metazoa > Chordata > Mammalia > Afrosoricida > Tenrecidae > Echinops > Echinops telfairi. Next base: position 6,228,490 of record NW_022103900.1, read on the forward strand.
AACGCGGAATGGCGGAAGAGTGGCTCTGCTACAGTTTCCCGTTTCGGGTTGAAGTGGTGAGGTCCGATGGTTCGCATAGACCCTCAGCATGGGCCCAGACCACAGCTGAATGTGGAATCCTGCCTAGTGTGACCGTTTCTGACCCAGAAAGACAGCAGGTTCACAGGTTTTCGTCTTACAAGCAATTGAAAATTTGTAACATCCGGTAACACGGTGACACCTGCAGAAGTCAAATTCAGGTAGAGGGTAGAGCACTGTGTGTAACGTAATAGGTGATAAGCAAAAAACAGCTTGCACAGTGATCTCTGACTGCACTGACATGCCTTCCTCCCTTCTATGAGTTTTTTAAAAATTGCTTTTTCAGTGAAGATGTGCAGGGCAGGTTAGGCTTCCATTCACAGATTCCCATGAGCTCTTCATTGGCCTTGGCTCCATTAACCCTTGCGGGGACCTTCCTACTCTCCGCTTTGTTGGTGCCATTTCTGTTCCGGGGCCTTGTTCCCTGCTTTGCTTGTCTGTTTTTGGAAAGTGATTTTGACTGTACTCAAAATGCTTTTTAATAAAAAAAAAAATAGCCAAGTTTGTCATATTGGGGGGTCTCACAGAATTCTGGCTTTTCAGCAAACATTGAGCGATCTTGCAGTGCATGTTCCAAGTGCTGATGATTGCTAACAGCCCCCAACCCCCCACCCCCTGACTCCATGTGGGCCGGCTCATCTGGGGCTGGCCCTCAGGTTACCCGACTGGCTTGGGCTTGGAGGTTGAGCATGTCAGTGGAGCATGGAGCAAGCTGGGTAACGAGGGCCCTGGGAGAAATCCTCCACGGAACCAAAGCTGTTCGAGGTTCTGTTTTACACAGAAACGCCAGCCTTCGCCTCTCGAACGAAAGCCTGATTCATGTCGGGACCAAACTCACAGGGAGGGATCTGGGCCCCAAACCCACCAAAGTCACTGCCATCGAACGGATTCCTGTAGAGGGCCGGGTGGGACTGCCTCTGTGGGCTTCCAAGAGGAGCTCTTTCTCAAGTAGAAAGCCTCATCTTCCTCCCCCTGGAGCCGCTGGTGGTTTCCAACTGCTGACCTTCCAGGGCTGTGGCCGCCAGGGCTCCAGTGAGGGGCTGGCATAGCAGAGCATCATCAGGAGTGCTCTCACGTGTCAGAGAAGGTCACACGCTTAATACAATGGTTTGGCTTGGCGTTCCTCGTTAAAGTAGATGTGATGACAGAACTTGGCTTCCAGTGGGCATCCAGTTAATGGCAGAGGTGAATGGAATGCTTTTCTAAATTTAATTCCTGGCATCTGTGAGCAAGGGTCTCTGGACCAACTGCACCCTAACTTTAGCATTCAGAACTCTTCTCGTGAGCCAGCGTTTTTTTGTTTTAAGTACCAGGCGTTTGTTGCCACGTTGTTCTTTGTGAGGGAATAACTGGATAGGCAGTGAGTGCTTCTCAAAAGAAGGACCCAGTGATGTTAGCAGCATGGAAGACTAGGTAGCCATCACAACAACAAATGGGTAGCAGGCCAGTTGATTTGGAGGGAATGCCCCGAGAAGTAACACTAAACAGAAAGACGAAACAAAAAACCAAAGACCCCACTGCCTGCCATCAAATTGATTCTGACTCATAGTGACCCTTTAGGACAGGGCAGAGCTGCTTCACAGGATTTCTGAGACTGTAAATCTTTCTCTCGTGGAGTGGCTAGTGGGTTCGAACCTCGGACCTTGTGGGTAGCAGCCTTTTGTGTAACCCACAGCACCACGAGGTCCCCTTGAGGAATAAGACTCAAATCCCAAAACAGAATTCATTGCCACCGAGTTGATGCCAACTCAGTGCCACTGTAGGTCAGAGTAGAGCTGCCCCCTCGGGTTTCCGTGATTCACTCTGGACTGGAGGGCACTAATATGTGCTAGGCACGGCTCCAAGGGGTCTGCTGAGCGCCTCACCTCCTTTGAGCTAGGCATTATCATCATTGTTTGAGAATGCTAGAAACGAGTAACTGCTTCAAGGGTATGCAGTTAGTATGCAACAGGGATACGAACCCCTGCAATCGGAATGGAGCAAAGATAATTAAAAAAAAATCAACTTTAGTTCATTAGATACCATTATACATTGTGGGAGGTTTGACTTATATTCTAGATGCGTAGACTCAATGATGCTACATCAGACCCTAGAGATCCTGTACCTGGTGGTCTTTTGATTTTCAAATTTAGTTCTTTGCCAGCGAGAGATGGAAAGAGGAGAGCGAGTGAGTGAAGTAGAAATGTGAAGTTTATCGAGTGTGGGGATTTTACAAGACTTTTTTCGAAGCCCCTTGTATGTTTTCTAGGTATGATGGGAGCCCTGGGAAGCCCCTGTACTGATAACCCGTCACAGTTGCTTCACTGCTAGGCCTTGTGATGCCCATTAAGGAAACCGAGGCTTAGAAATTAGGGCCACAGCTTCTGATGGAATCGGTACCAAGGTTTGGATAACATTTCCATCTAGCCCCTTCAAAGATCTTATCAGCCTAAGACTTGGGGAGTTACACCCTTTTTCGACCAGAGGGGCTTGAAACCAGTCTTGCCTCTTAACTGCTGTTGACTTAGTACGAAGTTTTTCCTGTAACTTCTAATGACTGGGGCATTATTTACCCGAGGTGACGGTGGTAGCATGACATAGAGCAGCCAATAAGAGGATGCCTAGTGATTCCTCCTACCTTCTACGTAGGAATTGATCCTTTAGAAAGATCCATTCCAGGTGAAACAGGAGAGGCCAACTTGTGGACATCTATCACCCATCTATCATCCAGTGGCCCAGTGACTTGGTTGATGAAGAATGAATAAGCAAACATCCTAATGCTCTGCTTTCTCTTTGTGGCCCCGTTCTTTCTAATGCCTCTTACACACATTCTTTCTCATTTAATGGTCAGGTAGTGACATTCGAGAAGGAGGCCTGCCTTATGTCCTGGCAGCACAACTGAGTTCAGCCTAAAGGAATGCACTTGTGGTACCCTGTGCCATCAACGAGTGTGAACCCTTAGTGACCCCATGGGACGGAGTAGAACTGCATCATGGGGTTTTCTAGGCTGTGATTGAGCAGAGCACATCTCCAGTTCTTGCTCCTACAAAGCTGCTGGGTGGGTTTGCACCTCCGACCTGTGGTTAACAGCCGAGCGCTCCACTCTTGAATCTCCACGGCCATATAATGGAGGGGGACAGGAGCAGACGTCACTGACAACTCCGGATAAAGATAGTTGCTGTCATCAACACAATAATTGGAGCTTGAGGTTCCCATCAGAACAAAAAGCCAATGTGATATTACGGGTTCCTCTTTACCTGTCCAGTTATTGCAGAGACATTTCACCCTAATACTAAATGCCAAGAATGATCTGTAGCGTGGGACACTGAGCACCCTGTCCAGACTATAATTGATTCTCAGTTGTGGTTTTTACAATAGAGCTTCTGAAGTCCTTCGTCTGAGTTAGTGTCTTAAGAGACTTAATGACAGCCAACATTTTAATACTAAGTTGTATTTCCCTCAAGCGTTTCTTGGGGTAACAAGTACAGGTATGCAGCTTTCTGGTGACTTACCTTAATAATGCCAGCAGTGGGTGCAGTATAGCACCAATGAAACATACAATATTCCTCTAGTTCTTTAATGCTTCCATCCCCCCACCTCTTCGACCCCCCACTGTCATGACCCCAGTTCTATCTTACAAAGCCAGCTAGACCAGAGCATGTACACTGGTACAAATAAGAGCTCTGGACACATGGAATCCAGGACAGATAATCCCCTCAGGAACAGTAATGGGAGTAGTGATACCGGAGGGTAGGGGGAAGGAGGAGGGAGAAGGGTTCGAAACAGGGAACTGATCGCAACGATCAACGTATTACCCCCTCCCCCTCACCCCAGGGTGGCGAACAATAGAAACATGGGTGAAGGCTGACAGTGGATGGTGTAAGACATGTAAATAACAATTTATCAAGGGCTCATGAAGGTGGGAGGGTAGGGGAGGGAGGACAAAAATCAGGAGCTGATACTAAGGGCTCAAGTAGAAAGAAAATGTTTTGAAAAGGATGATGGCAACGTGTACAAATGTGCTTGACACAATGGATTGTTATCAGAGCTGTAAGAGCCCCCAATAAAATGATTTATTAAAATTAAGAAAATAAGTAAATCATGCCAACAGCGGTACAGAGAGGAAGATGGGAAGTGATGGGTTAGCTGGGGAGAAGTCCGCATTCTGAAATGAACCACAACAGTCTCTGGTCTCTGGTTGCCACTGACATGACGAGCACCTAGCACTTCAGAGTAGCTGGCCTGGGTCTGGAATTATTTACCAACAGTGGGTTGAACTAAAAGGATGATTCAGAGCCAGCTCCTCTTAGCTTGTGCATGCAGGCTGTAATCCTACAGAGTGATTTATTTCACTTGAAATACATATCAGGAGTAAAATGAGAAATGTCTGAAATGTTAAGAGCTTCTTACTCCTAAAGCAGAGCATGATATGTCCTTGCAAATATACTGCCAAATGTTAATTATTCATATGTGGCTGTTATACATGGTTCCAACGAGACCCCAGGCTCTATCTCGTACTATTATTTCTATTGCTGCTATTCTTTCCCTTTGCTAATCCTGGATTTGGAGGTACCCTGGTGGCACAGTGGTCATGCTTTGGGCTGCTAATTGCAAAGTCAGCAGTTCGAAACCATCAGCTAGTCTTCGGGAGAAGGACAAGGCTGTCTATTCCCAGAAAGAGTTGGTAGCCTCTGAAACCCATCAGGCAGATTGACTCTATCATACAGGGTTGCTGTGAGTCAGAGTCTGCTCTATGGCAGGGAGTGACAAGCCCTGTGTTGTTAGCTTCCTCTTAATCAGCACGGGGCACAAAAAAAAATCTTAATACAAGACTGCCTTCATATTAGTTTTAAATGCCTTTTAGAATCCAGCAGTTAGGCTGCTTCTGCCTTTTCTTTCGAAGCATGACCTAGTATCACAGATTTGAACTTTTGATGATGCCTCAAGTAAAACAAGCATTTCCCTTCAGCTCGAGTCTATGAAACAAAAGTTCCATAAAGCTATTCTCACCCTTAATAGAGAAAATGCATTTTGGCCTTCTCCTCTCATTTGGTTTCCATTCTGTTTCACCCATCCCGTTGCATTCTCTTCTCTTTACTTCCATTCTCACAAAAACAAAACAAAACAAAACAACACAACACTGGCTTCCTCTACTCATGCAATTAATTCCACAACCAATAGTAAATTGTGACTGGCAATTGGAAAACCCCCCAACATGGCGAAAAGAGTAGCAGACTAGGATAAGGGTGCCCGGCATTCTGACCCCAAGCTTTCCAATGCCTTTGTTGTAGGACTTTGAAAACAGCAACCAGTTTATTGTTTACACCACTGTCTCTTCATTCCGAAGTTGAGGATTTGGACTCGTGGTCTTGAATATGCCGTATACCTCTAGGCCAGTGGTTCTCAACCTTCCAAATGCCATGACCCTTTAATACAATTAGTGCCTCATGTTGTGGTGACCCCTCAACCTTAAAATTATTTTTGTTGCTGCTTCATCACTGTAATTTTGCTACTGTTAAGAACTGGGTGATCCCTGTGAAAGGGACGCTCGACTCCCAGGTTGAGAACCACTGCTCTAGGCATTGTTCTTGATCTCTCGTAGTTGAAGGAAATCTTGGGTTCAATGTAGACTCTCCCAATTGAATTGCTAAATTTATTCAAGCCCTGACAGTAATCTCAGATTAAGAAACTTCATATTTATTCTGTATGGAGCTGCGGTGACATAATGGGTTAACAGTTGGACTGCTAACCTCAAGGTTATCAGTTCGAAACCACTTGCTGCTCTATGGGAGAAAGATAAGGATTTCTACTCTCATGAAGAGTTCAGCCTTGGAAACCCACCGGTGCAGTGCTGTTAGAGTTGGAACAAATCAGAATGGACTCTCTTGGCAGTGAGTTTGTCCTTTTAGGAGAGGATGAAGGAGAGGGGGTGCGGTGCTCCTTTGAGAAAAGATTTGCAGCAAGTGGCGCTGAGAATGGCTTCTTCTCAGCAGCTAGTTGGTGTGTTGGTCGCGTTCTCTGTTGGGCACCCAGCCCGGCGCTGATCAGCTCCTTGTCACGTGCTCTGCAGCTCTCTTCAGGGATGGTCTCTTGTTCTGGAGCCCTCTGCTGGGAAGTACCCTGAGTGGTCAGCAGGGCTCTTTGTGGTAATTGGCTTTGGTATCTGGAACATTCTGGGTGGGAACCAACATGCTATGGCCTGCAAGGTCAGTCAGGCCAACCTGGTGGGGCTTGGAGTAACCACTGATGGAGGGAGCTATGGGGTTTGGAGATTGAGCTCCTTTAACATAGCCTCTGACAGTAGCACCGTCTCCCTGAACTGAGCTGTAGAGAAGGCGATGCTCACTGAAACTGTCCCTCGAAGTCAGAGGTCCCCACACTTATTTGACCTACTGTCCCATTTTCAGAAGAAAAAAAATTTACTCAGCGTCTACTGCAACCCCCTCCCCACCTTTGTACTATAGCCTAGAATCCAGGATAATAAAGTGTAGCTACCTGTTTGCACAACAATCCCCCGGATTGTTCCAGTGTTTCCCATGGGGCAGTATTACCCGCCTTGGGAAACACTGCTGTAAGTTGTGTTGTGTTAGATCATGTGTGATAGCACAAGGTGCCCTGGTGGTATAGTGGTTATGTGTTGGGCTACTGTGTAAATCCTGGTTGTCTAGAAAAACAAATCTAGAGGCCCTCGGATGTGTGTCAGAACTTTATATCAAAAGAGCGATTGTATATTGAGAAAACATCTGAGCCCAGTCCGGTTCAAGTCCATAAGTTTGATATTATCTCATTTGTCCGATATTAGCCCATGAATTCCTCTTTAGACTCATGCAGCACATGCAGTGATGCCGAATGCAGGAAGATCACAGGCCGGTGGGTGGAAAGTCTTGCAGATCCAGTGGTGATGGAAGCATCTCTAGGGCTCTTGCTGTCATTAGCGTGGCTCCATGTGGCTTGTCAATAGGAAAGTGAAGCAGAGAGAGAGAGAGTGGCCCGCCTCTTCTGATAGCAGAATCAAGAGAGAGGAAGTCCCCAGAATCCTCATGAGAAGGCCACACCCACACGAAGGTGTCATTGGGCTGTGACCTGACTGATAGGCTAAACGCCACCCTTTCATTCTTTTATCAAGTTGATATGAAATTGTGTAATTACCACAGATGGGCCTTGGAAAGCCATTTCTCTCCTCGTCCTCCCATCAAGCTGTGACCTGATAAAACTCTGCCCACATGTTCCCATGGAGGCCTAGTTTGCACAATAAACCTATCACAGCTGCTGATCACAAGGTCAGCAGTTCCAGCCCACCAGCCACTCCATGGGGGAAAGACGCGGCTTTCTACTCTGAGTCTGGTAACCCCACAGTGGCAGTTCTACTCTGTCCTGTAGGGTCGCTGGTATTTGGAGTAGACTTGGTGACAGCGCCAGGACAGCAGGGAGCTTTTTCCTGGCAAGGCTGGAATGAATGCGGAAGGGAGGGTTGGGTTCTGGCTCCTGGGGGGTGGCAGAAAGTATGGGTCTCTGAGCCTAGCAAACTCGACTCCGATCCTGCCGCGGCGACTGACGAGCTGTGTGCTTTGGGCATGATTGTCTCACAGATAAAATGAGAATAGTTAAAAAACAAAAAAAGGGCAGGCTTCTTGTCAATAAGAAGCATATAAATAAAAAAAAAAATTATCGTAGGGAATTTTAATAAGAACCGCACGAGTGAAGTGCTACCATTAGTAGTAGGTGGATAGTACTCCAACCCACTGCCACGGAGTCAATTCCAATCATCAGAATTTATATTCCATAGGATGAAGGTCCCCCTGGTTAAGGCACCTCTGTTATGACAATTCTGAAAACATCACTTTAGTCTCAGAAATCTACCACTGCAAAACAGCCAAGGACAGAAACGGCCTGCTCTCAGGATTGTGCGAAAAGGGCCAGGCAGAGGTGGCTGTCTACCTTTCTCCTTGAAGTCCACAGACCCACAGCGACCTCACAGGACAGGGTAGAACTGGCCCTGTGTTTCTCTGACACTGTAAATCTTTATGGGAACAGAAGGCATCATATTTTCCCCATAGAGCGGCTGGTGGGTTCAAACTGCTGACCTTGTGGGTGGCAATCCACGTCGTAATCTACTACACCAGCAAGGCTCCTCAGGTGGACAGTAAGGGTGGGCTGTGTTCGCCGTTGAATGCAGGCTGGACGTCAGAGACTGGTGTTTGGAGCATGAGAGAATCTGCCGGGAGTCTGCCAGGTCAGAGGGGGGGCTGATGGTGAGAACACCAGGCAGAAGAAGTTGAGCCCCAGCCCTGGAGACACTGCATGGGGACCCGTTAAGGTGGGGAGCCCTTGAGGGGAGACTCTTCCTTACTGCCTGAAGATCATCCCCCCTTCTCACCTTTGGATGGCTTATCTAGGGAGTGGCTCTCAAAGAGAAACTTTTCCCTGGCCACCCCTGGCCCCGTTACACACAGTCCTGAGAGTAGGTCTTTTACTTTGTGGTCCGTCTCGCAGCGGCAGAAGAGCGAGCAGACCAGAGATGCTTCAACCTTCTTCTCACCCCCAGGGAAGATCAGGATACGATCAGGAGCTCTTTGCCCTCTGCCATGGATCATCTCGCAGCCCCATTTTGCTCTTAGAGCATATGGGGAAGAACATGGCCGCATCTCCGAGGAGTGAGTGCATTAGCTAATGATCATGAAACCTCAGAGAAAGGAGATTTGTCTGCATGCCAAGAGCTTTTGTAATTACACCCTTGCATCATTCTGCTTGGCATCCTGGAAAGCTGAGGTTTCAGCATGAGAAGACCAGGGTTGATGCTGTATTACTTTCTTCCTCCTCTTATGGAGCCGGCTTCGAAGGAATTAAGCTCACTGAATGCTCACAGCAGGTGGCAGCCCCTGAAGTCCTTCAGGCTGGAGAGGCTTGGTTGTGCAGAAGTGGAGAGAAGCCTCTGTTAGAAAATATCAGGACCTGAGGTTAGTGATGAGGAGCCCTGGTGGCATAGTGGCTTACATGCTGGGCTGCTCACCACAAGGTCAGCAGTTCTAACCCGCCAGCCTCTCTGTTGGAGAAAGATGAGGCTTTCTGCTCCTGTAAAGATTTGCAACCTCAGAAGCCGAAGGAGCGGTTTTACTCTGCTCTACGGGGCCCTGTGAGTCAGATTGACTTGATAGTAGTGAGGTGTTTGTTTGCTTGTGTGAGGATGGTGATCGCATTCTGACAGGGTTGTGTTTAGGTGCTGTGCCCCTTGTCCCTCTGTGTGCAGACCCGTCCCTTTCCCAGGTGTTGTTCTGAGCCGGGGTGAACTCGCTGTACTGAATGGGGCTCTGGTGATGTGAGACACCTCCCTGGCCTGCCATCGTTTTGAGGGCATATGCCGTCTTTGTATCCTCCAGAAAAATCTAGCTGTGTTCCCTTCTCCACCAGCTCCTTATTTTTGGATTCAGGAAGCTTTTTAAAAAAGGTGTCAAATGGTAGCAATCGGAAGAGCTCGAAGGCTTTAAAAATAGTTATTTGTTTTATGAAAAGGCTAACCAGGTAGCATGCAGACAGTGTGCTATTTGCTAACCAATGCTGCTGTTATTTCTTTTCAGGTAGTGGAGCTACCGCTGTGGTTCAGGCTGCGCTATGCAAACCGAGGCAAGAACGTGTAGCAATAAAGCGGATCAACTTGGAAAAGTGCCAGACCAGTATGGACGAACTATTAGTAAGTACTGCGAAGGGCTTGCCTGCTGGCTGCTTTTCTAATGGGTGTGGCGATGGGCAGGAGCAGCAGGAGAATCGAGCTCAATGGCCTGTTGGTGTCACTTCGTGCCCTTCCTGGAGAGCGGCCCTTACTGCTTCCCCCTCGCCTGGTTGATAATGCTGTGAAGACATTAGTACCGTATCACGTGTAATTCGCTTTGCTTTGATAAATCGTGTTCGGCTCCGTCCTCATCATCCGCAGGTGCAGATGATCTTAGAACGGGCGCTCTCATTTTATAAGACAAGGGGGCAGATTCATTTAGATGTAGCAAGGTCATGTGATTACTAAGTACAGGGTTAGATGGCAGGGGCCATCATGACAGACATAGAAATTGCTCTCCAAACTATTTCCTGGTCATTTTGGCTTTCACCAATCACACAGTCACAGGGAACTTTTCGTTATTTGTGATTGCTACAGGGTAGTATGCATTTGGCTAAAATAAGGAGCATTCGTTTTTCACACGTGGCAACTTGTAGGTCTTAGTCTCAGTGAAGTGTGCATCCTGCCAAGGTCCAAGAAGTTAGGGCTTGTCGGTGTGGATGGGACCACAGTAGCATCGTCCCTTTGAGGAGAGGGGTCCACCCAACCCAAGCTGTGTCTTTCGAGTCACCTCGGATGCATGGTGAAGCCGGGCAGGGAACTGGAAGATGGAAGAGGAATCGATGCCGGTGCGTTATGATGTTGGCAAAGAAGACGGAATGTGCCACGGGCTGCCAGAATGACCAGTTCTGTTTTGGAAGAAGTATAACCTTAATTGCCCTTAGAAACCAGGACCGCTGCAAATCTTTTGGACATACTCTCAAGAGGAACCAATATTTGGCAAAAGGACGTGTTTCGTAAAGTAGAGGATCAGTGAAAACTAGGGAGGCTCTCAACCGAATGGATGGACACAGTGACTGGACCATGGGCCAGAGGTGCCAGTGGTTTTGCGCATGTTGCCGGCCTGGGCACTGGATTTGTTGTACAGAGCGTCCCTGTGAGTTGGAACCTAACAACAGCAACAACAACAAACATCTGTAATTGGGGCTTGTTGATTTGGATATGACTGTAGTAACCGTGCTTGAAAGAACATTTGCTTTGGGCTTAACCAATTCATTATTAAACGAACAGCTTGTAAATGGCTATTAGTTGCCTGGCAAACTCTGAATGATGTGAGAATTTAGTCTCATAAATATAGTTGTTGTTCTGCCGGCCAATTTCCTTTTTTCCCATTTGCCATTTCCATGAGGAGCACAGAACACTGCAGTGGAAGAGTTAACTGATTGGTTATCCTAACGCTAATCCCAGCGCAAATATTAGTCCAGTGGCTCTGTACAAGCCACACAGTATAATGGCACTTGGCTCCAAATGAAGACGCTTTTTGTTACGTTCTACGTTGGGAATGGAATGCTATTAACAAGAGCTTTTTGTCTTTACTCAGAATATAGCTTTTATTTCAGGCTTAATTACAGTACACTATAGTATAAATTAAGTCCAAGGATAAAGCTGTACTTTTCCGGATCTGTTTGGCCTCACATCTTGAACTAGGCCACGCAAGGCATAGATTTTCCTGGGATAGAAGCCGTGCCTGCCCAATAATGCTTAGACTAAGGCCAGGGCGTCCACAATTGAATGTTTATTTTAGAAATTTGCATAAGGTGAAAGGCTTGCCCCGCCCCCAGAATTTCAGCTGTGCACGGTCCTTACTGAAATTGCTGCTCAATGCCATCCGTGTGTGGTTTGTGGTCGTGGCAACCAATTAAACGCCCGCCTTTGCCATTCCACCAGCCTTCAAGGTCACGCTCTCTGAGCGCAAAACGAAACCACACGGTTGGGGGAGCTGGGTCCCGCTTCTGCCACCATCCCTGGAAGCTGAGTCGGACGCTCTCTCCGATCCCTTGGTTGTGGTCCTCAGGTGGCGTCCAGTCCACCTGACAAGGGCAGAACTACTTCACCCCACAGGGCTTTGTTGTTGGTTTTTCAGGCTGCACTCTTTCTGGGAGCAGATCCCCAGGTGTCTTTGTCCCTGGAACCTCCGGGTAGGGTCCAGCTGACAAGCTTGCTTTCTGTTAGCTGCCGGGCTGGCCGTGCCCACAGTGCATGGCTGCTAGTGTCCATCCAGAGGGTCCGTTTAAACGCAGGCCCTGTTTGGCAGTAGCGTTCGCGGTTTACCCAGGATCCTTATGTTTGACCGCGTTTAGTGATCTCAGGGTCACCTTTTTGTGCCTTGTAGGATTCTCACCCAGAATTATGCCTCCATCCCCGGTGCCTTGTTGACAGTTCTAAAGCCAATGTCCAGAGCCCGTCTTTGGCTCCCGCTCTGGTCTCTGGCCTCGATTGTGAACTCAGTTGCCCAAGCATCCACGTTTCCCCTCTACTGAGTTTTTCACCAGCCACCCGTTGCCGTGACGGGAGTTGTACGAGGACTCGTGGGGAGACTGTCATTATCGCGCCCAGCTCCGCGCCTCCTGAGCACCAGTGCGCACAGCCGTGTGCTTTGGACCAGCAGGCAGAGCCATCTATCTGAGGAGTGGAGCTTTTCTGGCTTGGTACCTGGATCCATTAATCTTAGATCTTGGGATTTACGAGTTTGCCTATGGACAGTTAATTTATTTCTCTCATCTTTTAAAAAAAAAAGTCTTCTACCCCTTCATGTTCATCTAGTGCTAATAGAGTATCGTATATATGCATGATTCTAGGTTTTTCATTTAAAAAGGTATATAAACTTCTACCTTTCACCTTCTTTTAACATTCCCTGAACGCTGGACCTTTTTGAGAGCTTTGTTCTTGGAGAGAGGCTGTGTTTCTCTAGGGTTCTCTAGGACGCCGTACTCCCGGGCCCTTTCATGGTTTAGGCTGCCTGGGATCCCCCATAAGCCTTATCATTGCGGCCTGTGATACAGGGTGCTGTAATCCTTTCTACTGCTAATATTGCTGTTGCTCGCACTTTGATTATTTGCAAGGGCTCACATTTTGGCAGTGTTTTGACATCCAGTATCCTAATAATCCCTTAATTCCGTCTGTGCATAATGCGTGCATTATGCATAGACCATCGCCCTGAATCGTTTCACTCACCCACTAACCGTGTCACGTGTTCACCAGAAACCATTGTGTATGAGAAACAATGGCCACTGGAATCTTTTATCTTCCGAGAGCATGATGTCATAGAAGTCACAGTTTTCAACTGTTGGCAGGTCCTTGGAACGTCTGTCTTCCCTGCTGAAACCGTGTCACCTCCTCCTCACCTTGCCTCGTCCAGAAGGTGGTGGATTTATACCCATGGGCCGGTGAGGGGCCGCAGGCTGAGGGTTCTGCTGCGGTCTGCTCTCTAGTGGAGGACAGCACTGGTGCTGCTCATGGCTGGGGAGTGGGCTCAGGAAGAAGGATGCAAGGGGTCATGGTTTGTGAAGCACAGTGATATTTACTTGAGTTTTAGAAGCAGAAAGACAAGTTGCGCATGTTTTGAATCACAGACACTGTGAGTAGTGCTTACTTTGGGGATTTAGACACAGCCCCAGCTTCTGGGAGAAAGATGGAAGGGAAAAACTTGGTACACAAGGTCATTAGTGCTGAATAATTGGTAATTTAAACAAAACCCCACTGAAAAGGAATGCCGTCCAGCTCCTCATAAGTAACTTCCCATTCTAACGTGTGCTTATTTATCCAATTCATACACATTTACTGAGTTTCTGTATTATGTTTGCTGTTGCCAGGCGCCATCAAATCAAGTTTTGATTCACTGTGACCCTATGTGACAGAGCAGAACTGCCCCATAGGGTCTCCAGGCTGTAATCTTGAAGGGAACGGATCACCTATAGAGTGCAGTCTTCATTTCACCCATGTTTCTGTTGTCCGTCCCCAGGGAGGAGGTCCCATGTAGATCCTTGTCATCGGTTCCCTCTTTCCAACCCACTCTCCCTCTACCATCCCTTCATCACCACTCTCACCACTGGTCCTGTAGGGATCATCCGCCCTGGACTCCCTGTATTTCCAGTTCGTATCTATACCAGTGTACATCCTGTGGTCTAGCCACACTTGCAAGGTAGAATTCGGATCATGATAGTGGGGGCGGGGAGGAAGCATTTAGGAACCAGAG
>NW_022103900.1:6242640-6244828 GCF_000313985.2 Echinops telfairi
CGCCAACCTTTCCCTTAGGAGCCAAATGCTTAACCAGCATGACACCAGGGTTCCTAGATTGTGCCCTTTATGTATAAAAGGAGCGAGTTTGGTATGTACCTATGGAAGGACAAAGCTGTCTGCTCAGTAGAATTTCTAGTTTAACAGCAATTAGATTGGAGTGCTCCAGAACAATGTCTCCCATGACATCACAGGACTGACATTTAACTCATCTCAATACCCCCCCACCCCATGCATTCTTTTGCAATTTTTTATATGTCTGACCTATACCTATATGCTAATAACTTGGGACATGATTATCTTGGTGGTTAATTTTCCAAGAGTCAAAGTGGTGTTGGAGCCCTGGTGGAGGGGTGGGTTTTACATGGAGATGCTAACCTCAGGTCAGTGGTTCCAATCTCCGAGGCGTTCCACAGGAGAAAGATGAGGCTGTCTGCTCCTGTCAAGGTCTAAACTCTCAGGAACCAAAAGGAGCTGTTCCAGTCTGCCCTGCAGGATCACTATGAGTCAACAGGAAGGCAGTGGGCTGGGATCTTTAGTTTGGGCGTGGAACATTGCTGGTTGATTCTGCATATTATCATCCCCACTAAGATGATTTGATAATTAATGAGATTCCTTAATCTTATGTCGGTTGTTAATGTCACAGTGATATAAATGACTAATTAAAATTAGCATACCATTGTCTTTGAGATACTTCTCCTTTTCTAGTAGAATTTATTAATTTCATAATGATTAAGCCCACCGAAAGCTAGACACTGAACAAGGCGAGGAGAAAACAAAGAGAGAGAGCCCTTGTTCCTTGGGGAGCCCATGGGTTAGTGAGCGAGTCTCTGTTTTTATTATTGAGTGTGTGAAATTTGGGGGCTGGTGATATTTTTCTGTATTTCAGCCTTCCATTTGCTGGCTTGGTGACAGATTGGTAGCTAGTTCTCACATATTAGTGTTCTCTAGTGCGTGATGGAAAGTCTTGCTTGCTTACAGGAATTCAGCACATGCTAAAGGGAGCCCGGGTGGTACAGTGGTTACGCCTTGGGCTGTGATCCTTATGGTCGGCAGTTTGAGACCATCAGCATCTCGGCAGGAGAAAGACCGGGCTTTCTACTCCCGTGAACAGTTATGGTCTCGGAAACGCACAGGGGGTCGCTATGAGTCAGCCTTGACTTGATGACCGGGCGAGAGAGAGAGAGAAGAAAGAGCTGGAGTCCTGGTAGTTGTGGTCTATGTATTGGGCTGCTAACCACAAGGTCAGCAGTTTAAGACCACCAGGTGCTCTGTGGGATAAAGTTGAGGCTTTCTACTCCCGTAAATTTACCACCTCGGACCCCCAAAGGGTGCAGTTCTCGCCGGTCTCATAAGGTTGCTGTGAGTCAGGAATGGCTCCACAGCAGTGCGTTCTGGAAATAGGCCTGGTGTGGTGCAGACTGTTGCTTTCTGCGTGGAGATGGCTTTGAGGCATCTCAAAAGGGCTGGGTGCTCAGGTTTGTGGCCAGCCTCAGAGGTTAGGGCTGGCATGCTAGGGCACACTTGGCTTCCTTTAAAAACCCATTAGACCGGTGAGAAAGTCATCTGCCTTTTTTGAGGTCAACGGTCGTTTTCCAGCCTCTGTCACCAAGTGACAGAATGAATCCCATGAAGGTGACATGGCTGCCTTGCATTTATGCTACAGCTCACTACTCGGCCACAGATTTCTTTGCTTCTCCCTCGGGAGAAAGACGGGCTTTCCACTCCCATAAAGAGTCACTCTCTGAAGCCCACAGGCACGTCGGCTCTACCCCAAAGGCCTGCTGAGAGTTGGCCTCGCCTTGATGGCTGTGAGGTTGTTTGTTGGTGTTGGCTTGAGGGATCTTTGAATACTGTCTTTCATCCCTCTACTTGACTTTGTGAATTTTTCACCTTTCTCATTTAAAACATTGAACCATCTCCTCCTCAGTGTTTTTTTCTCGCATGCACCTACCTGAGTTCTCGTGTCTTTTGTTTGTCTCTGGTCCCTAGTCACAGAAAATTCACCGATATTTTCTCTCTTCGATAAATAGCTGTCCGCTCCTGTAAAGATTGACCACTCCAACAAATATGTATTGGGTCCCCGTGGATTAGAATCAACTTGATGGTAGTGGGTTTGAGTTTTGGGGGTATGTATACATCAAAGCTACCAAAACAGAGAATTTAATTCTTGGGTCTGGAGCACTAT
>NW_022103900.1:6245874-6269764 GCF_000313985.2 Echinops telfairi
GTCACCATCAGCTTTCTTCACCACATTTGCTTATGCACCTGCTTTGTCTTCAGCGGTTGTGTTGGGAAGGTGAGCATCGTGGAATGCCAGTTTAATAGAACAAAGTATTCTTGCATTCAGGGAGTACTTGAGTGGACAGTCCAAGTACTTTTTGTCTTCCAAAAAGAAAACAGAAGAGTGGATGTGCATGAGTGTGTTATGAAATTGTATGTGGTGGTGATCGTTAATCTTTGGCTTGTGGTAGATGTCCACATACGTGGGCAATGTGGTGTAGAAGCAGCAGTGGCTCCTTGAAGGCAGTGGCTGCTGAGACTCAAGTCAGGGAATGTGAGTTCCTCACGTGGATCCCCTTCCTGTCCTTGAGGACATTCTCGCTCTTGAGGATCCTGTAGGACATGGTAGAAATGCTCCTGCGAGTTCCCAACTCTTTCTGGGAGTAGACAGCCTCGTCTTTCTCCTGCAGAGGGACTGGTGGTTTCCCATGTGTGACCCCCCCATGGCCTCCAGGGACCCTCTACAGATCTACAGATTGGTCCCGTTTCCCCCGCCCTCTGCTTTCTCAATTGTTCTGTGAGGGAGTATATGGAGTATACCAGCTGACAGAGAGAGAGAGAGAACAACAACAAATATTATCAGCAAAATTCTGTGATTCAGTGTATTTAAAGAAGAATTCTTGTATTTAATAATGAATCCTTGTGCTTGAAAGCGAATTCCTGTTTTGAAATTTTGTTTATTTAATTTTTGGTTAAAGCATGCAGAGACAAACAGTTCAACAATTGCTGCGTGTGCAGTTCAGTGCAGACATTGAGGACATTCCCTAAGGTGCCCGGCCACCCTCCCCCCTCCATTTAAAATGATTTCTCCCCCCAGTAACATAAACTCACGGTTCCCTAGGCTTCCTCTGGAATATTTGCACGTTACTGTGGTGATCCCATCACACTGATTTTGAGCTGATAACCGCTGGGTTAGCAGTTCAAAGTCATCAGCCGCTCATTGGGAGAAGAATGAGGCTTTTCCTCCCACGAGGAGCAGTTCTAGCTGGCCCAGAAGGGTCGCTGTGAGTCCGCATGGACTTGATGGCAACGAGTTTGGTTTGGTGAATGTGTAGGTTTGGGTGCACAGTCTGCTTTGTGACCAGAGGCCCTCAGTCAGAATTGGGACATTTCTGGATTTTCCCTTCTCGGTATCATCTATCAAGGTATACAGGTGTGACTGTCTTTGTAGATACATTTGTTTTCTGCTTCAGAACAAAACCATTCTCTCTTGACTTTGCTTTTCTGCACGTGTGTCCTGTGGTTGTTTGTCCTTTCATCTTCTCTCCCCTCCTGCTTTCTTCCTCCCTTCTTTGCAGAGGAAAGCACGCAACTCGCTGTGTCTTTCAGAGGTTAGCTTAGAGAAGTGTGCTCTATCTCGTTTCCTGCCCAGTGGTCACTTGAGAGGATGACATCGTGACCCCTCACCATGATTGGACACAGGCCTCTCTCATCGTTTTAAAATTCGCTTCTGCTATTTGGGGGCTCTGAGCAGTCTCTCCAGTCAGAAGTCTCCCCCTCGCCCCTCTTTTTAATGACGTTAATAAAAAAAATTGAACACAAACTTTGTTTGCACTTGCTTTGGCCAGTCTCTGGCATTAGGTTGATATTGTCGCAAATGTTGCTTCGTGTAGAAAAAAGAATCGCACCAGCGTGAGGATGTCATTTTTACCAAGCTGGGGGCCACACCCTGTGTGGACTTTCTGTCTCACATCTAGAAAAGCACTTTGCTGTTCTTTTTAAAGATAAGAGCAGCCTTCATTAGTAAACTACTTATTCATATCCCCGTTCACTCCACATCACCTTTATCGCCTATGATAGCAAACTGCACATCGGTGCCTGTTTCAGATTATTTAAGACCAAGGCACGAGCCTTTTTGCCAGAGTATAGGACTGTTGTGAACATGCGGGGTCTAAGTATTAGGTTGTCACCTGTCTCTTGCTGCTTCCCAGTATTATTTTCATATGCTTTGGTGTGTATGTTCAGTCGAGTGTATCTCAGTGGATGGCAAGGTTAGCGATGGGGCATTGGCATAGAATTCTTCAGAAATTGGGGAAAAAAATTTAGATATGTAGAACCAATGTGAAAGCTCTAGAATTACATTATTGTAGGACTATGTGTTAGCTAGACGCAGGAGTTTTTATTTTCGGAACTTCAGACTTAAAGCCATATCGTAATTTATTCAGACGCTAATCAAATGCACCAATAGAATTTACTTAAAATGGAAAAAAAAAGGTTCGTTCAGTTGTCCAGCATTTCCTGGTTTGGGGGCTAAAAGTAAACAAAAATTAGCCAAGCAAGGGCTTTTATGCTTCTAGATGTTCATATTCTCAGTAGCAAGAGATCTAGCGCCCACCCATTTTCAGAGTCTGAGGAAATGCAGACAACGTTTGTTCCTCGATTTTCCTTTGCTGCGACTCCATAGTTGGCATGCTTGTAGACTGGGACGTTGTCTGGCCTGGGCTGAGACAGATGATCATCTCCCTTTCCACACCATCCCCACAGTGAGTCAGGGCGACTCTGGAGAGGGAGGGGCTTGCGATCCTCGAGGAGAAGGCCAGGATTGGAGAGTGTTTGGAGGAGTTTCTGTCACTCACGGGATGGTAGTCCTGCCGGCATAACCCCGATAGCACACTTCACCCCCCACAGGAGGGGGGGGCACTAGAGGATAGTAGTCCCAGTGGAGGCTTCCAGCAGTCAGCGTACACATTGGCTGCCAAGAAAAGAAATGTTCTGGTTTCTGCTTGGCCATGAAGTCTTGGCAGTCCTTTCGTCAACACCCCTGCTCCTAGACAGATCAATGATCCAACGCAGTGGTTCTCAGCAGAGTCCCGTCCTCATTCCATGATGGCTACCTTAGGAGCTTTCAGAGCTTAGAGTGCTCTTATTCCTGTTTATCCAAGAGCTTTGTTAGCCGATGCTGAAGGAAAGCAGCCTTTGAGTTTGCCTGTGCAGTTTCAAGATCACTTAGTATTTTTCCCTTTTTGCTGCTCCTTACTTGTGGCTTCTGTACTTAATAGCAGAATTCCTTAGCTCATGAGGTCCAGCTTAACAACATTGTGGAAACTCGCTGCCCTGGACCAGTTCCAATGCAGGGGGACCCCAGGTAGGTCAGAGTAGAACTGAGCTCCACAGGGTTTTCCATGGCAGCGAACAGCAACAAACAGCAACCCTTTGATCACTTAAGGACATTTTTACATGCTTGGTTGCATGATGTTACATATATTATAAAAATGTATTTCTTCCTTTCTTGCATTTGAGGTTTATATGGTTCATTCGATAGTATTTGTAAATCATGTGTATATGTAGGTATACATATGCATGCATACCGAGAAACAGCCAGTACTCCAAACTGTCTGAAGTATAGAAACTGGTGGATGAAGAAGGTAGATATGGCATTGATGTAATACCTACTAAAGTCGGGATCTCACATGGCTTGACGTGTATATCTATATATCTGTCTGTCTGTACATCAAATCATGCATCTGTGTATAGGTAGACATATATGTATATATATATACATACATGCATACAGAAAGAAGAGCCTTATTTGTGTGATGGTTGAACATTCAGCTGCTAACTGAAGAGCTGGCCGTTCCAGCCCACCAGCTAGTCTTTGGGAGAAAGAAGTGGCAGTCTGCTTCATCTTTAACACTTGGACACTCTGTAGGTCAGTTCTGTTCTCTACTGTAGGGTTGATATGCAATGGAATCTACTCCACGACAGTAGACACACACACAGTGGACTGCAGGTAGACACACACACAGTGGATTACAAGTGGACACACACAGTGGATTATAAGTGGACACACACAGTGGATTATAAGTGGACACACACAGTGGATTATAAGTGGACACACACACAGTGGATTACAAATGGACACACACACAGTGGATTACAAGTGGACACACACACAGTGGATTACAAATGGACACACACAGTGGATTACAAGTGGACACACACACAGTGGATTACAAGTGGACACACACACAGTGGATTGTAAGTGGACACACACAGTAGGTTATAAGTGGACACACAGAGGATTATTAGCAGATATTCACACACATACCTCACACACATGAGGGTATGTCAAAAGTATTGCTATTAGAGTTTTGGTTCATATATGTACAGGTGTATTTCAAACAAAGCATGCTCAAACATGTCTCGACTGTGATTGGTAGTAATAGACTGAGTGTACTCAGTAATAGAGTGATATACTCTATTTTAGACTCATTAGAGTGGCCCCCCCCAAAAAAAAAGAGAAGATACTTTTGTGCCATTGGGAAAAGTGATTTTGACAAAACCGAAGCAGATGTTGAAACTTCAAATCAAATCATTGAAACTTCACAACGCATGTATGGGCATGCTATTCCACACAAAGCAGCCGTTTTTAGCTGAATCCAGTGTGTTACGGAATGATGGGAAGACCTTACAGATGACCCGCGACAAGGAGGACCATCATCTTTGACAGACGAAGGAGCTGGCTGAGCTACAGAAATTGGTTGCTGAAGAAGGCAGAATGACCATAGGTGCCACAGGTACTAAAATTGGAACCTCACGTGGTTCGACATTTTCAATTTTAAGTGACTATCTTGCTTGCAACAAGATTTCAGCTAAATTATAGGAGCCAAAAAGGTCGCACGAAGATGAGCCCGTTCACAGAGCTGACCTTTCCTCAAGTCTTTTAAATGAGACCCAAGCTGATGAAGACAGCTTTACGGAAAGAATCATAACCAGGGATCAGTCTTGGATTTACCCATATGATCCAGAGAACTAGGTCCAATCAAAACAGTGGCTTCCCGGGATCTATTAGGCCAGTTAAATTTTAGGCAGAGAGATCAGGTCAGAAGACTTCGTACTGCTTTTTGGAACTCCTGACTGATCTCAGAGGACTCAGGGTAGTCACAGGGCCATATTTGGAAGAAGGATTAAGAGAACTGACAACTGGGGAGAAAAAGGCCAGCCAAGTTGGCCAGAGGATGCTCTCTTTCCTCCCACCATGCTGGAGCTGCTCGTTCAAAAACGGTTGCCAGGGGGCTGTCCTACGAGAATTTCACTGGGAGTCTTACCACCCCAGCCACCCTTCAGACGTCTTTTTGTTCCCCCGACTCCAAGGACATTTCACAGGAGCATGCTCCGAGTCCCACGAGGATGCCCAGATGGCAGTGCCACCAGGATGGCTGTCGCAGCGCACGGCCTTCTGTGGAGATGGGCTTAGAGCGATGGGGGTGCTGCTTCAGCAGCGTAGAGGTAGAGGAAGGTGATGTGATGAGAGGAACAGTAGGTTCGCGTTTTGATAGTTTAATTTAATGCAGGTTTCTGGGATTTGTATGGCGATCCTTTGTGACTTGCCCTTATATTTGTGTGTGTGGATCTATGTATGTATGTATGTGTGTATGTATTTTTCTTCTAAATTGGGTTAGAGTGTGGAATTGTGCCCAGGGGGCTAGCAGTTTCTCTCACAATTTCATCGACGGAATAATGAATCTCCCTGCTTAGTTGGAAAACAGCGCTTCTCAATCTTGGCTGCACATGAGAATCACCCAGGAGCTTTTGAAAATTCTCCAGCCTAGGCTGCATCCTAAACCAATTCATATCAGTGCCTCTGGGGATAAAAACCCCGGCACACGCCTTTTCTAAAGCTCCCTGGATGATTTTAGCGTACAGTCAAGGTTAAGAGCCACTGCTTCTGAATGAAGTTAGAAAGAAGACCTCCTAAGACTTAAATGTAAATGATATTAGGACCTGAGTGGGTTTGGTCTTTATAACTAAGGCAGGGTAAGGTGTCAGACAAAGAAGACTTCATTTGGGATTTTTACTCATTGTGGAGATATGCTACTTTGATTTTTGTGTAATTAAATGTTTGGAATTTAGAAGACAGATAGATGTAAATCCATTTTCGCCCCTCCTAGCCCCTCTCTGATTTGCCCTCCCTGTGGAGCTATAGCAGCTGTACCTCCATTTTTTTTTCTTTTTCCAGAAGACCCTCAGAACGTTTAAATGTTTAGCTGGTACTTCCAAGATTTACAGGAGTACCATTTGACTAGGCCTACTCCTAGATAATCTAAAGGAGTGGCTTTTTTCTCCCTCTCCCCCGCTCCACCCACCTCCTCCCTTGGACCCTGTCCCCACTGCAGTGTCCAAGAACCAGCAGCTCAGATAGGAAGCGATAGCGGTCCCCTAAGTGCCGAGGGCTAGAAAACATGTTTTCCCAGCCTCTGACCCAGTCATGCGCCAGTTCAGGAGAATTTCCTTTCAGACGAACCTCCGGCTGTTCGTGATGCCCTTGGAGTCCTGTGTGACAGCCGCTAGTAAGGCTAGAGAAGCGCCCGCAGACATTGAACATGACATGGTGAGAGCTCGCAGCAGCCCCGCATTCAAGGACCTTGCTCCCCGCTCCGTGAGCAATGGGGCATCTGTTTAAGGTGGGCTCTGCCTTAATGCCGCGGATCTCCAAAGTGGGCCATCCCCACAGTGAGCAAGGGCCAGGGACTGGAGATAGAAATGGTCCGGGCAGCGTTCCAGTTTCCCTTCAGAAGTATCTTGTGGTATCAACACCCAACACCGAAACAGATGGAAACGGGACCTCGTGTTTCAGGCCTTGGTTAATGGACAGGAGCTGCTGAGTCGAACTGTGTCAGAGAAAAAGAAACCTGTAACCAGTCGTGTGGAGGAGGGAACAGTGAAGGAAAAATGCTTGTATGTAATGAGGATAGAAGAAGCAGTGGGTTTCTCAGTGGTGACGGAAGTTTATTCTTGGGAAAAGGCACTCGTCTCTCACTGTCTCTCTCTTAAAAAAAAAATTCCTTTCCTTGTTGCATGTTAAAGTAGTTTGACCAAGTTCTCTTTAAATAGAGGGCCTTCTTCTTGGGAACTGGCAGATGAGGTAGTAGGTCGTACTGGACATATCAAAAGAGGCCCGTGGCATTGTGGTTCCCTGTCGGGTGGCCAGCAGAGAGGTTATGGGTTTGAAATCACCAGGGTCTGAGGGAGAAAGATGAAGCTTTCTAGTCCCATCAAGGTTACAATCTCAGAAGCCCTCAGGGGGCACTTCTGTCCTGTCCTATAGGGTCACTATGAGTCGACATTGACTTGATGCCGGTGAGTTTTTGGGGGTTTTTGACACGTGAAGGTGGCAACCCTACTTGCAATCGCCTGGGCAGCTGAGCCCTCATTAACGCAGAAAAACTGGCCGCTCATTGTTGCAGACCATATTTAAACGATGCATAAATATACAGTATATGCTGAAGGATTATAAATGTGCAGTAGCCCGGTGAGGTGTCTTTGCTGAGTTAGATTGCCCTTGTGGGGTTTGGGCAGCACCTTGAGAGTGAGTTGTGGTCTGATAGGCTGGGCTGATAGCTCTGATTGAGGGCTAGCATTCCACGGAAGCTTTGTCGGAATTTTCTGTCCATTACTTGACATAACAGCAGCCCCAACCAACCAACCAACCAACCAACCAACCAAGTGCAATAGGAATCTGCTAGTTACAGAAAGATGTGGTCTATTTATCCCAAAGCTTCTCAGAGTCTAAACTAGGACGAAGGCTCCCGAGACGCGTAGAGAAGAAGCTGTCGTATGTGATGGTCTCAAACTTATTTTTCTCTGCCCTCTCCATCGTGGTCTAGCCACCGTGGAAGGGAGTGTGGGAAATGAGGCTCCGGTGTTTTCATGTTCATTTTCTCATTTACTGTGATAGTAGTCCTGAGAAGCAGGAACAATTTTGTTGACCCCTTTTAGACGAGGGAGGAACTAAGACCCTCCAGAGTCAGGACCCAGTAACTCAACCAGCCTTTCTCTGTCTGCCCCTCAGTTCAGTTTACTCATCTACAGCTTCGTCACTGCCATGGAACTGATGCCAGCTCATAGTGACCCCACAGACAGGGCAGGGTAGAACTGCCCCTGTGAATTTCTGAGACACTTTCTGTGACACTTCACGGGACCAGAAAGCCCTGTCTGTCTTCCGTGGAGTGGCTAGTGGTTTCGAACAGCTAACCTTGTACTTAGCAGCCCGACTTGGAAACACTATGTTTCAGTTTAGGTAGGAGTTACTTAGGCATATATGGCAGTGGTCTTTGTTGGAAGAGGCCGAGGGAGGGGTGGGGTGGGGTGGGGGTGCTTTCTGGGCGATAGGCTGATCTCAGGTTCCTCTGCTCTGTAGCTGGTCCACAGGGTGCTGTGTTGCCTGGTGGAAGACGTTTTAATTCTAGCCAAGTTGGTGAAGGTGAGTGAATGCTTAGGATAGAATGCTTGTGAAGTGATGATTTAGACCAACAAGATACCCATGTACTCCTACGGTGTCTCCCTTGTGGTTTGCGTCGCACTTTTCACCCCATGGTACTATGTCGTGTTTTGTTCTCTTTATAGAAAGAAATTCAAGCCATGAGTCAGTGCAGCCACCCCAACGTAGTGACCTATTACACCTCTTTTGTGGTGAAAGACGAACTTTGGCTGGTTATGAAATTGCTAAGTGGAGGTAAGTGCATTTTGCTGTTGATGTTGCTTTGCTTGTCTGTGACCTCTTGTGGGAGCAGCATGCTGAATAAGGCTTGGAATTGGGTCCCCTCCTGCCTTAAAAGTCTCACTGCCTGATCACTGCCCGTGGAACGAATCCTGGTTATCTTCTCATTAGCCTTCAAAGCCTTCCACCATTCAACTGAACTTCATAGAATCCCTGGGACCTCTTCTCCAGGTATGAAATAGCCCAGCTGTCCTGGTGTCAGGGAGGCTCCCGAAACCCCGTATGCACATTGGTGCCTCCGGCCCCTCTTCTGTGTTGTTCCTAAGCCCAAGATGGCTCTGCCCACTCTTTTCCCTATCCTTAAAGCCTCAAAGGATGCATCCTCTCGGCATTTATCCCTGCTTCTCTTCCAAAGAGTTAACCAGTCCTTGCTCTTAACCCCACCCCTTCCCATATGTTTTAAAATTGTAGACCGAGAAACAACAAAGCATATTCCATTTCAGTAGTCTTCTAGGCATGTGGTCCTTCGAGGTATGTTTGCCACGCTGTTTAACCATTAATGTTGCACATTCCCCCCAGTTTCCCTCAATCTTAGTGGAAACTCGGTGTCCCCTAAGCAATGAGTCTTCCTTTTCCCTCTCTTCCCTGGTAACCACTGCTCAGTGGTTTGGTCTCTATACACTTGTCTTTATTCCATATTTCATACCTGTGGGATCATGAAATAGCTGGCCTTTGGGAGTGTCTTATTTCGCTCAGTGTAAGATTTCCAAGATCCACCCTGGCTACCGGCATCAGGGCTGGGCTTCTCCTTGTGATGGAGTAATAGTCACCACGTTTGGCTCATCCACTTCTCTACCGAGGGGCCTTTAGACCATTGTCACCGTTTGCCGATTTTGACGAGTGCCGCAGTGAACACTGGTATAATCGGTTTGCATTTTTGCTGTCAATTAAACCCTTTGTTTTGAATGTTATTCAAGTCCTTTATATCCCACAACCGGAGAAGAATGAACTATTCCAGTGCCTTTGAAATGAGCTTTTTTTGTGATGATGGAAATTTCTATAGCTCGTAGTATTAAGTTTTGAGGAAGGTGGAGGGTGGGGGGCCAGCCCCCACCGCTACTACTACCCACGGGTTCAGTAATGCACAATTGTATGGTTGAGACGTATATATATTATATTAAAGTCATGAGAGGTAGAAGAGAGGTATTAGAGGCATGAGAGGTAGAAGAGAGGTATTACAATAATGCAGTCAGAAACATTTCATGGTAGCATTGCTCACCTCAGCCCTGCTTGGTGGTCCATGTGGAGAGAGGGGGAAGGGAAGGAGGATAGGAAAGGGAACAAGGGAGAGAGGATGGGAGAGGAGAGGAGGAAGAGAGGCGAGCGGGACCAGTGAGAGCCCTGCAAGCGAGAGCTCTATTGCTGACCCAGGCCTATATACCTTTTGGGGGCGTGCAAGCCCACTCATTACAGGGAAAGACGTACGTCACAGGAAGGGGTTGCACTATAGGTTACACAGTAATGAGAGGGGGAGGTCTGGGGACATACACGCAATAGGAAGAGGAGGGATTGGGGGTATACATGTGACACGATGGGCAGATCCTAGATTTAGGATGGCAGTTTAACTTTGGATGTCACAGAGCCAATTTGGCTTGTTCCTGGCTCAACTGATAGAGACCATTATCAGTAGGATGTGAACTTTGCCTGTCCATTGTTCCCAGCAGCAGGGAGCAGGCCCACCGACTCATAGAGACCTTATGGGGCAGGGTAGAACCGCCCCTGTGGGTTTCCAAGACTCTTTATGGGAGCAGAGAGCCTCCTCTTTCTCTTGCAGAGCGGCTGGTGGTTTCAAACTGCTGCTGATGTGCTTAGCACTCCAGTGTGTGTAACCCACAACACCACCAGGGCACCTGACACAGGACCGGGGAGCTCTTTGGAATGTGGCTGGTGGGACTGAGAGACTAAATCTCTGTGCAGTTTCAATTAGCTTACATTTAAATAGGCTCATGTGGCGAGGAGCTGCGGTCAGTATTGGGGAGTGCAGACTCAGATTGTGGACTTGCTAAGAGAAAGCCCTGCCGAGTGCCCTTGTCAAACCTGGCTTCCCTGCGTGCTCAGGACATTTGACTTCCGTTGGAACAGTGCCAGCTAAATTATATCCTTTCAGGGTTGATTAGAAGGTAAGCTCTTTCCCCACCAATTTCTTATTTGGGACCAGAAAATAACTTCCCTCCTCTAGCCTTTGATCAATGAGGTTCCAAAAGCCATGGACAAACCCATCGGACAACTCCATTTATCATATGCATGCATATGCCTTATCTGATTTCTTTGCATCCTTTGGCCGCACTAGGAGACAGAGAACTCTGCACAGAGAACTCTGTGGCTAGATAGCAGAGTGCAGAGCAATGTACTGACCTTCTCTCATTTAATCTCGACAGCTCACTTGAATGGTAGATGCCACCGTGCCCATTTACCAGAAACAAAGCCACAACTCGGAGCTAAGCTAGGGTTTGTGACTTGGGGACCTTTTGACTGTGCCGTGCTGCAGGCTGGTACCGCCTTCCTTTTACAGACCAGAAGATCAAAGCTTGTGAAACTCAGGCAGTTTTCTTAGGCACCCCTAGCACCCCCCATCTCAGACACACCCCCATTCCCCGGCGCCACTCCCCTCGCATCCTTCTGAGACAGGCAGTTTGGTGTGCAGGAGGGCAGGCGCGTTTTGTGGTGCCCGGGCAAGGCCAAGCGTGGCGTACCACACGTTACACGATGGAGTGCATTGTCATCTGCCAAGCAGTTCCAGCTAAGGTTCAATCAGGGAGGCCTCTTAATGATTAAAAACAAAAAAATGCCTTCCCTTTTTATAAAAAGAAACACTCTTGGCTCAAGCCGAGGCCCTGCAAAGCGAGGAGGAGCAAATTGTAACTGGCTTGTGCGGCTCCCAGGGGGGAGCCTGGGACAGCTTCATTCTGCTCTGTCCCCATCTTGCTCCTTCCGATTAGTCATTGTTTTCTAGAGTGCCTGCTTCCCTTTTTAATTAAAAAGAAAAGAAAGAGAAAGGGAAAAAAGAAAGGCAGAGGAAGCCCGCCAGAGTCCCGTTGTCCTGTGAGCGGCCGGCCTGCGCCTGCCTTCTGGGCAAAGGGAGCTGTGGCTAACAAGGTGGTTTTAGCCCGGTGCTGCTTAGGGGGCCTCACCGACCCCCAGGAAACGATTCTGGTTTCTGGGGCTCTGACTAACCCGAGCTACTCCATGCGCCCTCCTCTCCCTGTTTTCATCTCTATTAAGCTTTCACTTTTTTTTTTTTTGAGCTTCCGATGATCCCCATTCCCGTCTTTGAGAACCTGATAATAAAATTTCATGGTCTTTTTTATTGTTAAGACTCCAGTTTATTGTCTGGGCTTTAGGTAAGAGGATCAACCACGAAACAGGTTTCCACAGGTAAGGTGAGCGTGGGCATCTGGGGACTCTTGCTCATATTTTCTCTTATTGGGCCAGAAAGGCATACCCTCCTGGCTCGGCTCAGCTTTATAAGATAAAAACAAAATGTTTTTGGAATCGCTGGTTTCTAAATGATCCCAAAGCCAGTTTTAAGTCTCCTGGAGCAGGAAGATAAACAAACGCTTGTCTTCTTTTATGTGTCCTATGTATGAATCCGTCTCTCACCTGCAACCTCCTAACGAGGGCAGGCAGCTAGCCTGGGATAGCAATATTGGTTGGGAAAGTTCAGTCCTCTTTAGTTAATTCAGAGAGAGCCCAGAGCCACATCCAGGTCCTGAGGTAAGCTGTTTGTTCACGCTTTAGAAATGTTGAACCCCAACTAATTACAGCTCTTACAATGACCCAGAGGTTTGGAATACTAATTAATACGTGTTGAAACATGAATTCACAGTGCCAAGGATACTAATCTGTTTGGTAACAATGCACCGAGTCTTTCTCTCTTTAGTATGAAAAGTCAGTACATCCACCGTGGGTACATGGAAACAAAGGTTCCCTGCAGTCA
Source organism: Echinops telfairi (assembly GCF_000313985.2). Taxonomy (NCBI): domain Eukaryota; kingdom Metazoa; phylum Chordata; class Mammalia; order Afrosoricida; family Tenrecidae; genus Echinops; species Echinops telfairi. Next base: position 6,258,365 of record NW_022103900.1, read on the forward strand.
CAGAAAGGAACCTTCTGGTTACAAGCTGAGATAAGTGGCAAAACACCCCCCACCCCTTTTCCTGCCCACCTGTGTGCTAGGTGCTGAGGATGAGCCCTGCTCCCCTCTCAGGTGTTCCCTGCTCTTTTCTTTTGGCCTCTAACTCATTCCCTTTCCATTCTGACACCTCGAGCCCTCTTCTGATTCTATGACTACTTGCAGTCGGGAAGAAGGGACCAACCCTGAAGTGGCTCAGCAGTGTCCTCTGGTTCCCTGACCCAGAGGCCTTCTCACGAAATTCACACTGAAGGTGCTCTGGCAAACATGGGGTTAGTGTTAGGTGACCAGACGTCCCGCTTTTGGTGGGACAGTCCCGATTTTTGGCGGTTTTAAAAAAGTCCCGATCTTTTGAAAGAATGCATGACAAGCTAGAGAACAGTCTATTTGGTCCATATAGACCAAATTTTAAATCAAGAGCCCCCACCCCACCCCCCCCACCCAGTCAATGGTGTCCCGCTTTAAATCTGGTCACCTTAGGTTAGTGTCTCCGGTAACAGGTCCGCCGTGGGATTGCCCATACGCCTAGGGGATATTTGATTGAGGTCCGTGAGCAGATCCGAGGCATCTTTTGATATTCTTTTGGTTTGCTTTTCCCGAGAGTGGAACTCTGTGCTGGAAAAGTAACAGAGGCGTAGATCACATTCCCCTTTGGGGTCTTCTGTTTGCCCACGTAGGTTCGATGTTGGATATCATAAAATACATCGTCAACCGAGGGGAACACAAGAATGGCGTACTGGAAGAGGCGATAATAGCAACCATTTTAAAAGAAGTTTTGGAAGGCTTAGACTATCTGCACAGAAATGGTCAGATCCACAGGTAGGTGCTCTCAGGGGTGTTTGAGTTCAGCTGCTGATATGCTAAGCAAACACACGCTGCAGATCCACATCAACTGATGGGTTGGGGTGCCTAGGAAAGAGACCGGGAGTACACGGTGACAAATTCTGTGGGCAGCCTCAGGGCTGGTGTATCTACTTCCTTTATAAGAATGGCAGAATGTAAAGAGTGTGAGTGAATTCAGTAGCAAAACAAAAATCGGTAAACGAACTCCTCTTGCAAGGTGCTCAGTTGTCCTGGAGAGCATCTCTGAGTTTGTCAGGTCCACGGGAGTGGTCCAGACTTGGAGACAGCTTGACGTTCTTGACAAGGCGGTGGGAGGGCAGGAGGAAGCACTGATTTTCTTTTCTTTAGTGCCTTAAAGGACTAGTTGTTTTAAGTAGCCACACAGCATACCCCATGGGTACCTGGTGTTTCAAGGGAGTTAGCTGCCACTTAGGCCCTTAAGAGTAGTTTAGAGTAAGCAATCATTTACCTGTACTGCTGCCATCCCATTAATGTATTATTATATTATAGTGTTTTACTTTAATGCTATTATCTTTTAATATCATAGTACTGATTCTGTTATAGTCTGGCTTTACTATAATAGAAGTCATTATCATAAATTTAAAAGTTAGGTATTGCATCACCATTTCACAGATGGGGAAACTGAGGCTGTGTTAGAGATGGAGTAGGTGACTCATGCCTAATAGATTTCCACATGTTTGTGCTCCACTGATATAAGTGTCTCCCCAGTGGTCTTTGAAACCAGCCCTGTATCTGAAAGGGAACCTGGGTGGTGCAGAGAGTTAGGTACTGGCTTTCTAACTGTAAGGTTGGCAGTTCCAACACACCAGCCACTCTGAAGGAAAAAGATGAGACTTTCTATTTCAGTAAAGATGTACAGTCTAAAAAAGCATAGGGGGTGGCGCTCAAAAACCAGGGTCACTTTCGTATCGTTTAGAAAACCAGACTCCCTGCCATAGAGTGGATTCCTGTAGGACAGAGTCGAACTGCCCTTGTGGTTTCTGAGGCTCAGATCTTTATGGGAGCAGAGGCCTCATCTTTTCTCCCTTGGACTAGCTGGTGGTTTCGAACTACGGACCTTGCAGTTAGCAGCCAAACATCATAACCCACAGTCTCACCAGGGTTCCTCCACATCTAGGTAATAAAGGCTATAACACTATACATTGTATATTATTGTATAATTAGCGTTGTAATCCTTATCAACCCAGTAATAATAAGACATTTCAGAGGCGAGACTGGTCAGTGCAGTATATAGGAAGGTGATGAGATTGATTTGGAGTTGTACCTAGAGGCGATTTTAAATGGGAGCTGAATAGCTGTGCATACACTGGGCTTTAATTCTTGATGAAATGACAGTGACATGATTTTATAGCCAGTCTCTAGCACTGTAACATAAATAAGGAATTTTCTCACCAGGCATATAATTAAAACTGAACAACAATTTCACATAAATTATTTGTTAGTAAAACCCCCGCCATCCCCACCCATGAACGAGCCCTGTAAAATCACCGTGTCCCCTTGTGACTCTGAAGACCTGTGATACGATTTTAAAATGTGTGATCTATTTATAAGATGATAATTAGGTCAAACACTTGTATTAGATGATCTATTTAAAAGCCTCCTGAGTGAATCGATGTATTGCATTCTCTGCGTTCCACAATTAATTTTTCTCTTCTTTTTCTTTTTAAAAGGGATTTGAAAGCTGGAAATATTCTTTTGGGTGAGGATGGTTCGGTACAAATAGCAGGTAAACGGATCCAGACAGCCCTGCTCCCCTGTTGACAGAAGCCTTACGGTTTCAAGGAATGTAGAGTCATTCCCAGGATATGATAAGTGCATGCAATGGGTGTTCAGAATGTCTCTCAGCCCCTACTTTATAAAGCAGGTATTTACAGAATGGTGGGGTCTAAAGCTCCACCCGCGTTCCTGGTTTGATAAATCCCAGTTAGTCTGCCCTATAAACCATTGCCCTTTTAGTGCTTAGCCTTTCGGGAGAGAACAGTTTTACTTTCAGTTCTGTTAGGCTTTCGCCCTCACAGCTCGAATCATGGTGGTATCTCACATCACCGCACAGAAAGCACTTTTGCAAAAGTTTCTGTGATGAGCTGGAAAGGTCCAAACTTTGTACCCACCGTTTAAAAGCCTTTTCTTTCTGAAGAGGTAGCTGCGTGTGTGCTTTTGAAATCCAGGACTTAACTCTGGCCTGATGTGGCTTTTTTGGTTGGGTTCAGGAAGTACTTACTGAGTGACAATGCCTCACAAGAGTGCTGGCCCTCCGAGCCTCTAAGTTTGCTGCTGCCTGATAGGGACCGAAAGGCTGCAGGGTAAGATGTAGCCACAACCAGGGTAGCTCTCACTTACTGTCCTACCTGAGGAGGCTGGCCTCAGCAGTCCTCCTAGCCATCCGGACTTCTCAGGAGGGGCGATGTAGGCATTTTCATTTAGGCATTTTCGTTGGTCTGTCCTTCCCTGTAGGGGACTGCCCCTCCCTTTGCCTGGTGGTCAAGCCCCTGGCTTGCATATATTAAGTACTAGCAGCACCTTCTGGCAACGTCCTTGGGGAGAATCCTGGCTTTCACGGCTGCCATTGGAGAAGGTTGGCATTTGCTCTGAATGTTTTGTCAGTCTAACCTGCTTGTGTTTGAGTTAGGGTGGGGGTGGGGAGAACCCGATTTTCTAGCATAGGTTTGGGGGCTTTGGATTCTTAGGGTCTAAGGCCAAGCCTAGTCCTTGGTGCTGATTTGGTTTCTCGATGAGTCTGAGAATCTAAGGCAGTGTTTCCCAAAGTGGGCAATACTGCCCGCCCCTGAGATTTGGGGGTGTGGGGTGTGGTGGTGGTGGGGTACTGGAATGATCCAGGAGGGCTGAAAAAGCAGATCTCTATACTTTATCCTGGATTATGGGCTATAGAACAGTACTTTTGATTGCCATGGGGTTGTGGATTAATTAAAGTGCAGGACATAAGGTTACTTGTTGGCTGCTAACTGCAAGGTCAGCAGCTTCAGACCATGGGAGAAAGAGGGTCTTTCTGCTCCCATAGAGAGTTACAGTCTTGGAAGCTCACAGGGGCAGTTCTACCCTGTCCTACGGGGTTTCGATGAGTCTCCCTGCCCTCCAGGGCAGTGGGTTTGGAGTTTTATCAGTCACTGGGTCGTAATCAACTCGGGTGGCAGTCGGTTTGCTGTTTGAATTTATACACAAGTGACCTGTAAATCTTTATGGGAGTAGGCGGTCTCACCTGTCTGACAAGGATGATGCTGTCCACTCCCCGGGTGGCTAGTGTTTTTGAACTGCTGACTTTGAGGTTAGCAGTCCAAAGTATAACCCACTACCCCACCAGGGCTCCTTGTTGGAATGCTAGCTTGACGCAGATGCTGTAGTTGTTTAAGAGCAGTGTGGCAGGCGATTCCGTGTATCAGCGGGTTTGGAGGCTTTGGAGTTAGACAGGCCTTCGTCTCAAGCTGCATCTTCAAGCCTCGGCTTCCTCATCCAGTGACGATAAGGCCCGTCTTTCTGGCAGACACACACTGGGCACCTCTGCTGCCCTTAAAGCTCTTCTGGCTCCCGTGAGTGCAGGAAGGTTTAAAGTATAAGCATATTTAGTACATTGTCTAAATTTTTCCCCAACAAAAGGACCTGGATCTCTAAGCTACAGTAACTCGATCATGATTTCTTCCTTCCTTTCTTTTTTTTAATTCTAAAGAAATACTCATGCGTACACCCCATTCTGTATCTTACTAAATTTCAAAGCGAGCCCTCTACTCCCTCCGCCCCCAAATTGTCCAAGTTTCATGCCCCGTGACACCTGGATCCACTCCTGCTTAGCAGGGCTGTTACAACAGACACATGAAGGTGCAGGGTGCTGCTCTTCCCGCCCACGGAGGACGGACTGCTGGACAGGAACAGGAAGCAAGTGGGAAAGAAAGGAAAGTGGGCCTCACATGAAAACCTCCCCCTCAGGCATGGACAAAACAGGTTTCTGATTACAATGTCATTGAAATGCCGTTTCTCACGGGCCCCCCTCAAAATTGACGGCATGCTACTGGTAAGGCACTAAGACACAAAACTGAACACCAAACCAACTGCCATGGAGTCGAGATGCCAACTTCCGGCAATGCTCCTATATCGGGTTTCTGGGAGCCAACAAGCCTCGCCGAGTTTGGAGGGTTAGCACCGCTGACCTTGTGGCTAGCACTGCAGTGCTTACCCAACAGTGCCACCAGGTCTCCTGGACATCTTCATTTCTTGGTGGCAGTAGGGCAGAAGGGTGAAAGCTGATACGCCGTCAGACCTGCAGGCACACTTACCGTTTGACACAGCCACCCAGTGGTGGCCTGGGACCACTCAAGATCTGCGTGTGTATGTGTTTCCCCAAGTCTGTGTTCCGTGGATTCACGCGGGGAGCCTGGATCAGCCGTGGTGGGCACCGTGACACCGTGGAGGTGGGCAGATACTACCATCTGGGCCTTATGGACGGAGAGCTAGTTGTTCCACATTTACCTTGGTGGTCACTTCCCTGCAGAGGCCTGCCCGGCGTGCATAGAGGTTATTTATTGTTTGTGATAGCAAACGTCTGGCAACCACTCGAGTGTCTGGTGGTGAACAGATGGCCCATGCTCACTGGAACACCTCCTAGCTGCAAAGGAGAATGAGAAGCTCTCTAATCACTGACTTGAAAAAAGACTTTAGGATACATGGTTAAATGGATTGAATAAAGTGGAGAACAATGTATGCACCACTTTTTTTTTTAAGAAACGGGGAGGGGAAAATGTATGTATATGACACATAGACATATAGAAGTGGAAGCATAATTAAGTGGGAATTGGACTAGTTAAGGAGCCCTGGTGGCATCGTGGTTATGTATAGGGATGCTAACCGCAAGGTCAGCAGTTCAGAACCACCAGCTGCTCCTTAGGAGAAAGACGAGACTTTCTACTCCTGTAAAGAGTTACAATATTAGAAACCCATAGGGGCAGTTCTACTCTTGCCTGTCGGGTTATTATGAGTCAGATTTAACTCGATGGCAGCGGGTTTGAGAAGACTGCTTAATGTATGCCTCTTTGAAGTGTGGGCTGTGTAAAAAATGATTCAGTACCCACAGTCAACTCAGCAGGCGAACCTTGTGTAAACCTCTTCTTAGAACAACTCCAGACATGGCTCAGTGTCCCTTGGAGAGCAGGTGGGCGCTCCTTGTCCAATCAGCGGCTTCGGGAATAATCCGTCTCTGCCCATTCTCGATTCATCGCCAAATCTTCCCCGGGTGGGTGGCTCTTTCTTACACAGTCACAGATGTTGCATTTCCTCCCCAAGATGATGACGTGAAATGCCTTTCCACTGATGTCGTTCTTTCCCGCTACGGGTTTGGCCTTTGTCCCACAATCGGGACAGTTTGGAGAGACACACGATGATAGCTGAACAAAACAGGAGCCTGCTCATGCTCATGCCATTCCCCCACACCCCTCTGCCCCGTGATTGTCCACTTGCTAGCAGTGTAGGCTCTGGGATCAGCTGGCTAGATTAAAATGCTCCGTAGTAACTGCTTGCGATGGAGTTGACCCTACCCCGTCGCCCCTCTTGCTGTCAGAGTAGAGCTGTGCTTCACAGGGCTTTCAGGTGATGTCTGCCAGACCTTCCTTTTCAGCAGCTTTGGGATTGGACACCATCCGTCCAGTTGGCACCCCGCCTCATTGACCGCTTGCCCTGCCCAGAGACTCCTTGAGATTTTCAGGGCACCACTTAACGAGCTCTGTTAGCTTAAGCAAGTTCCTGAAGCTCTTTATGGCTCTGCTTCCTTATCTATAAAACTCACTGACCCCTAGTGACCCTCCTGTGGGTTTCCGAGACAATAGCTGTTTACGGAAGTAGAAAGCCCAAATTTTCCCTCGGAGCTATTGGTGGTTTCCAACTGACGACATGGATCGCAGCCCAACACGTGACCACCACACCAGCAGGGCTCCTGTAAATAAAAGGGGCATAAAAAAGTCACCTACGTCATCATTTCTTTTGTGTGATAGCACACGAGGCCATCCCTGGCTAGCGGCCATCACCGTGACTGGCACGTCGTAGGCACAATAAATATCTTCAGTAGCTCCTGCTATATTGAGTCGCTTCTGTTGATGCTACTGTGATGACTGCTATTACTACCCACCCGCATTACTGTTATTAACACTGCTACAGTTAACGAGATCCCACCCACTCTCCCTCGCTTTGCCTGGAGATCATGTGAATCTTGGTTTTGTCTCGCAAGAGCTTCAGCTCTTAGGAGATTTATGAATTATGAAAAAGGTCACACTTATTAATTATGGCCCTTAGAAGTTAACTTGCCACTAATCTAGCTCTAAGCTGATAAGGAAGTAGAGCTGATTTTCCTCGGCTCATGATGAAATCATCGTTTCTCACTAAGAGGATCAAAATGCCAGTGAACAGCCTTCGAAATGTAGGCAGGTCAGCCCCTGCCTTATTCTGCCACTTGGTCCTCTGCCAGCCACCGAATCCCGTTATTCTTGTCAGGGGACTGATGTGTACTCCTTCGTAAAGATGTTTGGAGCACACCGTCCTTTTCCTCTTTGCACTGTGGATCTCCTGAAGGAGGATGCCCTCGCTTTCCCATTCCCTCTCCGGCCTTTGGGTCTTTTCCCGGCTGGCTGTGGGCTCAGGGGTGATGCCGAGTGTAAACCAGGATGCGGCTGCCCTGTGAGGGCACAGTGTTCAGAAAGGCGCAGTGACGGGGGGCGGGTGGGGGGTGGGGGGAGCAACCACATGGTGAATAGATGAAGTGCCCGGGCCGCGCCTGGCACCCAAGCATGACTTGCTGTCACAGCCATTCCAGGTGGCTCTTGGTGCCTCTCCTGTCCGTTCATGCTTTTGCGTGGAGCACGGACTGGACTTGCCGTTTCCAGTAGTGTCACGTCAGTTGCCGGGCATTTGCATGTGTGATCTTCGCACGGTACCACTACCATCAGGTTAATTCCAACTCATAGTGACCTTCTAACACAAGGTAGACGGCCTCTGTTGGATTTTTGAGAGTTTAAATCTTTTGAGGAGTAGACTGCCTCATCTTCCTCCCAAGAAGCAGCTGGTAGGTTTGAACCTCAGACTTTGAGGTTAGCAGCTCAACACATAGCCCACTATGCCACAGGGCTCCTTAGCTGTCTAGAAATCACATAGAATTTTCTGCTTATCCTCTGGCTCAAGCACAGAATTGGCATTTACAAAGTTTTGATTATCAAATGAGGACATTTCCTGAAAGAATGAATGCATGAAAGGCTTCTTAGTGTTTCCTTAGCACAGGCCAGTGCTACTGGTGTCCCAGTTTTGCAGGAGCTTGACTTGTTTGATTATGCAGTTGGTCATAGACTGAACAAAAACTAGCTTCTGGGTCCTCAGCCAGGTGGTGAGGAGGTGTCCTGCTGGTGTCTTTTGCCTGGTGCGTGCACTAGGGGAAGTGGGTGGAAGGGCTAAAGGGAGAAGCGCACACCTGCAGCAGGGGCTACACAATCTCTTTGTTGCTACCTGTTCTATTTGAACAAAGATTACCATGCTTTTAACTAGACTGATTTTGCCTCCTTTCCTTTTCAGCTTTATTCCTATGTCCTGTTTCTTGAAATAAAAGTTAGGCAGGAGAGAAATTTGCGTTTATCTGTATGAATGTATTGCGTATTTGTCTACCTTGGGATTATTATTAACATCATTTAAAAAAGTAAAAATATTTCAATTTTATTTCCTATCTTTATAGAAAGCATACTTTCTATTTTTAAAAATACATTCACTCTATTATAGCTACAAATTTCCTTTCAGACAGCTTTCCCCCAGAAGAGGGAAGATTAAGGGAGCCTGACTCAGTTCATGAGAAGTGCTCATCTGTAATAGTAAGGAGCCCTGGTGGCATAGAGGTTGTTCATTTGGCCTCTGACCACCAGGTCAGCAGCTCGAAACCAGCAGCTACTTCATGGGAGAAAGACAGGATTTTCTACTCCCATAAAGAATTCTGGCCTCAGAAACCCACAGGGGCAGTTCGACCTTGTCCTATAGGGTCATCCTGCATCGGAATTGAGTAGATGGCAGTGAGTTTTAAAAAAATAATAATTGTGCAGTTAACCAAGTATGTTGATTTAGGCAAATCAAATCTGCTTGGTTCTAAGAGGAAGGTTCCAAAAAGTACCCGGAGAAACAGAATGGAAAGATAATGGTTCTTAAAGAGCTCAAGGTTTCTTATGTATATAAACTATAGATACTCCTTATGTTCAATTGTAGCTCCCGATTCAGTATATCTGGGATGGAAATACAAACTGTCAACAGGGTATCAATGCCGGGCGAAGCGGTTCAGCCGTGGTTGAAACACAGGCTTCGCTGGTGAGATGCTGAGGGATGAGGCGAAGCAATTGTCATAATGTCATTTGGGGTGGAGCTCAGCGCAGCAGAGACACCCCACTTTGACCAGGCTGCCCATTACTCTTGACTCCGTTCTGACCCGCACCGTCACACCGTCACACCGTCACACCGTCACACCGTCACACCGGGTAGGACGGAGTGCACCGGCCCCATCCGGTTTCCAGGCTTGCCAGGCTGTCGTCTTTCTCGAGGCAGACCGCCTCGTTGTCTTTGGTCCGTGGGAGTGACTGGTGGGTTTGAACTGCTGAGCCTTCTGGTACCAACCGAATGCTTTGCCACTACTCCCAGGGGCTCCTTGTCACTAGACCGGCATACTTGAAATTTGATGTAGAGAATTAAAAACTGCCTTAAAACAACAAAACCGAGCTACTGCGGAGTCGGCTCTTATGGATGCTGATTCCATGTATGTTGGAGTAAAACCGGGCTCTGAATGGCTGATTTACTCAGGATTTAAATAACAAGCCCGAGAAATGCTTTTTTTCCCCCTTGAAAATCATCTATGCAAAGAGAACCTGTGTATGTGATTTCCTGGTAATCGCCTCGGATAGGATGTTTGGCTCAAGGTAACAGGTTTTGCTGCAGGTTGTGACAGGGGGAGGAGTGGCCTTTTGAATGTCACACTTTGCTGGCAGTGTTATCTCGTGTTGCTATTAACAGAGATGCCACAAATGAGTGGTTGTAAAAGGAAACTTATTTTCCCACAGTTCAGCATATCAGAAGCTCCATGTCAGTGCACCGGCTCCAGGGCAAGGCCGGCTCTCTGCGGTGGCTCTGAAGGAAGAGCCTGTTTTCTCAACTGCTCCTTGGCTCCTGGGAGCTCTCCATGTGCTGCAGCACCTGTCTGAGCCAATCTTTCTTCTGCTCGCTTGTTTAATCTCTCTTTTATCTGAAAAGAGACCAACTCAAATACACCTACACTACTCCTTCCCCTGGAAAGGAACTTCATGCTTGATAGAGTTGAGCGGCAGTGGAAGGGAGAAAGGCCTTGAACCAGACGGATGGACAGACACAGTGGCTGCAGCGCTGGCCTCCAGCGTCAGGACAGTCATGAGCCTGGGGCAGGACTGGGGGCGTTTCCTTCAGATGGGCATGGGGGTCTCTAAATTGGAACCCACTCAGTGGTACCTAACAACAACTGTCCTGTCGCATTAACATCACGAAGAAAATCCATTCACAAATGCGTTTCTCAATCCCCAAATAACCATGGCCACGGACAGTCCATTTTTTGAGGGGTGGGGGTGGGAGACGCATAATTCAATCCATGATACAGGGCACATCATATTACTTCCTGATTTGAAGCTCCGCCGTGTTGGCAGGAAATGCTCAGTCCTTTGGGGAGTGATTAAGCCTTTTTGTCCGGAATTAATGAGAGGTACTATTCTAAGCAAACAAATCCATACAAGATCAGTCACCCTGTGGTGTCACTTCAAATACATTTATTTTAGGATCTTAAAAAAATAGTGAACCTTAAAAAAAAATAGTTTTATTGGCCTGTAATTTGATTATACAATTTAGCCATTCAATCATAAGATGCTTGTGCAATCACCATAATCAATTTCAGGAACATTTTCTTCATGTACTAAGTGTTGTTAGCTCCTAATATCCCACCCAACCTCTCCTGCCATGCCCCTAGGCAATTACTCATCCAGTTATTGTCTATAGAGCTATCTATCCTGGATTTTGTATACAGAAAATCACACAAAACACAAACAGGAAGCAAACAAACCCAACAACAATGACAAAACCAAACAAAAATCTCAGTAGAAAAAAAAGCAGAAAATATTGCAAGCGGAAAAGGGAGATCAGATGAGGTGTTCGATTCTAACCTACCTTCATCTGCCGTAATTGACTTTACAGTGCTGTTTGATAGCCAGGCTGTTCACCTCTCCGCACTGGAGGCTTAATCATGTGGGGACCCTGCAAATGCTCTGAAACCGTCCTGTCCTCCAGATTTGGACTTTATTATTTACAATGCTTGGGTTACACCGGTTGGTGTGCTCACCTGTGGACTAGTTGATGCCAGACTTAGATGGCTGCTTGCTTTAAGACACGCCTTTAGGGCCCTGGACACTGTTCTACATAGCTGGGCACCAACTGGCTTCTTTACCACACTCTGCTGCTATAGCACCC
>NW_022103900.1:6270099-6271569 GCF_000313985.2 Echinops telfairi
CTTTACACAATTGATGTATGTATGGATTGTGATAAGAGTTGTATGAGCCCCTAATAAAATGATTAGGAAAAAAAAAAAGAAAACAACCATTTGGGAACCTTAAAAAAAAAAGAAAGAAAAAGAAAAAAACATTTGAATTCTGCAGAACTTTCTAGAAGCACACTGCTGTATCGTATAAGGTAGATCTTCTGTTTATTTTTACTTTTGCGTTTTGAAAGTGCACATAAGTGAATGAATGTGAATTTCTCATCTCTAGTGTTTTATATCTGAACTTCCAAAAACAGACTCAGTGGCAACAGGCTCATTCTGATTCATAGCAACCTTTAGGGCATGGTAAAAGACTCCCTGTGGATTTCCAAGAGTGTTAATTCTTCACAGGAACAGAGAACCTCATCATTCTTCCATGGAGGAGTAGATAGTTTTGAACTGTTGATCTTGAGATTAGCAGCACATCGAGTAACCACCGTGCCACCCGGGATCCATGTGTGTATGTGTCTGTTTTATAGCAGATAATGCAATTGTGGAAGGGTGTTAAGTCAGTCTAAAGCTCTAGAAAATTTAGCACACCAGCTTCAGTATCTGGGCTCGTCCAAAGTAAGCCTAGGATTTTCACTTTTGAAAGCATTGTGGTAGGATTTGCGGTAGTGGCTCTGTTTTCCAGGAGCGAAATCCTAACCTGACACATCCTTGGCGTATGTTTTCAGCTTCAGCCTCCACCTTGAACACTGCCGGTCCTGTGAGGGGGACTTCTGCCAGGAAAGCATGAAACGAACCAGTCTTTGACTTTCTCTCCCTGCTCTGATGTTACCCCCAAGCAGCCAGAGGAAGATGTGCCAGGCGTTGAGTTTGTGCTCAAGAGCTGCAGGGTTCTAAAGGTTTCCTGTGTGGAAGTGAGGAGAGGCTGTTCGGTGTCTGGATCCTCCTGGAGACCGCTGTGGGTCGCACACAAGCGCTCTGAAAGGCCCGAAGCACCTGGATCAGGAAACGGTGATGCCATTGCATTTCTGGGAGTGCCAGAGCTCTGACACCAGGCTGACTTGTTTTTCAGTCTGGCAACTGCTCTTTCTGGCAGTGTACCAGAGCTCTTGGGCTTCTTTGGGCCTCCGTTGTTCATCTTTGTACAATGGGAAAATATAGAAGGTTAACGGGGTTAAAACACTTTCTGTTTTGGAACTAATTAGTTCATACTGCTTTTGCTTTGCAATGGGGGTCCAAACTCAGTGCAGACAAGTGGATTCTGGCTTACTGCTCCCCTATAGGACAGGGTAGACCTGCCCTGTGGGTTCCCTAGACTGTAACTCTTTAGGGGAGTAGAACACTTCATCTTTTTCCTGAGCTGGTCGTTTCGAACTGCTGACCTTGTGATTAGCAGCCTAATGTGTAACCCCCTATGCCACCAGACCAGTGGTTCTCAACCTGTCGGTTGCGCCCCCTTTATAGGATGTTTGGCTCAAGGTAACAGGTTTTGCT
>NW_022103900.1:6272366-6293780 GCF_000313985.2 Echinops telfairi
CATCTTACGCTGATGGGACAGAGGCTCTCTGTACTGACATGACATGGAGATTTGGTGTCGTCTTCCCTCCACATGGTACATTTCAGAAAGGCAGAAGCTCTGTATTGTTTGTGACAGCGTTCCTGGGTAGTCCCTGCGCATGGCAGGTGCTTATAGACAGACTTGTGCTTAGTGTGATGTGACCTGGAGGTGGGCTGGCACCCTGTCTGGGCTACTGGTGCATTTATGAGGTGTGGCCCAGAGTCCGCAATACACCTCCGTCAGCTTAGCAGACAAGGTAGTGAGAACATTTAAAATTCATACACATATGTGTTTATATACTGCATATTTTGAAGGATGGTAGTAACCTTTTAAGGATCTTTTTTTTCCATTTCTGACTTTGGGTAAGCTCTGCCTTAGCCAGCTAGCAATTAGATGATTAGTAAAATGAGGGAAAGTGTAGCAGATAGCACGAAGTAAGGAGGTACTGGACACACCCAGGAAAGAAAGGTGCCTGGGTAGCTTAAATTACTCTCTGTGCGCAGGCCTTCTTCAGGAGCCGGAGCATTTGGTTTGCGCTCCCAGGGCAGTTTCTGATTGTGTGAACTCCAGATTTTTCACTTCGATTTGTTTAAGAAAGCACTGGCAGCCAGTACGTGCGACTTACTGAATGACAGAGATCTTGGCCAATGGCCACATATGGTGAGAGCTCTAGTCCGAACCAGGAACGTCGCCATTTCTGGAAACTTGGGTTTCTGGCCCATCTGTGTAAGATGGGTGAGAAATACTTGGGGAGCTTGTTAGTTTCCAGTCCGCAAACAGCTGCGAGCAGTTGTTTGAGCAGCGACCGAAGATCAGCCTTTCTGCCTGAACCCAGTGGGGGAGAGTCTGCTCTCTTGCCCCCATCCTGGAATATTCCATTAGCTGTGCAGGTCTAGCTGCTTGGGGGCTGGAGGGGGTGGGGGCGTCGGTCGATAAGACAGGGTTGAGCTTCCATGGAGGAGTGTCTCAGACGGCAGGAAGTGATGCTTCCTCCCTCCTTTATCTTCTTCCTTACTTCTTCCCTCTAAAGGTCATTCTTAAATTGAGTTTTACATATTACCCCAAACTGCTGAGGTCTGAGAAAAACACCATTTTAAACCAAACAGAGCAATTCTATTCTCTTTTTCTTTGCTCATCTTTATTTTTCTCTCAAAACCTCCCTTCAATATAACCTCCTTCCCTTGGTGGAAATAAAATGAGCATCTGGTATTTGGGTTTTCCCATGGGCCTGGTTGAGAAGGCATTATCGAGCATCTACTGCTGCTTGCTGAAGCCCAGTTAACGTATCTGACCTGCTACAGTATTCACCAACAGAGACATGCTCTCTACTTTCACAGACATGAAACAGAGAACACTAAAAATTTGTTTTAAAAAATTTGTAAGTGTGGAGGGAGAGTTAGATTTCTGGAGGAATCTAAAGAAAGTGACTGCATGTATCATACACTGAGGACAGATTTTTCAGGAAATTTATGTAGAGTTAACATGCACTTATGCTCCAAGGAGTGAGGTTTAATGCTTGTATATAGAGTATGTCTGAGGATTCAGGACTATAGGATTATCTGGCCCCCTTTGGTGATGCTGTGGATTATATGTTGGGCTTCTGGTTAACTGCAAGGTGCTGAGTTCCACACTGCCAGCCACCCTGTAGGAGAAAGGTGAGGCTTTCTACTCCTGTAAAGAGTGATCGTCTCAGTTCTGCTGTGCTCTGGGGGGTTAGCATGAGTTGGGATAGGGTCAGTGGGCTGGTTTGTTGATAGGAGCCCTGGTGGTGCAGTGGACTCCGTGTTGCTAATCTCCATGTCCGAGGGAGAAAGGCTTTCTACGCCCATAAAAAGTTACAGCCTCCGAGAAAACCTACAGGGGCAGTTCTACCCTGTCCTGTGAGTTGCAGTCGATTTGATGGCAGTGAGAGATCCAGCCCCTGGGTCATTATAATGTATCATGCTAGCTCTTTGCTGGACCATAGTTTGTGTCACTTATAAAATGGAGTCCTTGAAAGTCTCAAATTTCTTTTCAGCTCCAAAGATCGTGCAACTCTTCAATATGGAAGGATTCTGTACCTACCCTCAGCCCCCTTGGCAAACTGCCTCTCTCAGAGTTTTCCTGACCTCTAAAGGCTGCTGTCTCCGATACTTCTGTCCAATTTGTCTACAAATCCCATTGTTCCCAGGCTGCCTTTGTGGTCCTTGCCACCGTATCCTCATGCCTGGTGGTCTCTTTCACCCAGCACCCAGAGAGAGGCTGTTCAACTAAGTCATTGATGTCGTGCCTTTGCTCAAAAACTTCCAGTCCCGCTTTATCTCCGGTGAGAGGTAGACTCTTTCTAGTGACCCCCGAGGCCGTACTGAGATCCTGACCATCTTCATGCCATTCACCCTCCCTCCCAGTTCTTTTTCCCTTCCTCCCTCATTCCGCTCCCATCAAACACTCCAATCAAAAAAATCCAAGCCCAGATGCAGAGCAGCAGCTCCAGGGGAAGGCTCTCCGCCTCGGTTGACTCGGAAGGGAGGTGTTTGTGTTTTCAGCTTCTGCTTGCTGACCCCTGGGAAGTCCCCATGTGGCATAGCACCGGTCTTCTCCTCCAGCTAGTTCTCAGGGGCGGCCCGGGGTCGGAAGGCTGAGCTCCGCCCCATTCTTTTTTGGTAGGAATGAAGTTCCTCTTCACCCTATTCGATTCTCTCTCTCCCCTGCTGCCTTTCGGGAGATGAAAGGTATGGCCCAAGCAAGAGTATGACCTGAGCAGCGACGTGACCTGTGCTACGTTGACTCAATGTACACCCCACAGTATATTCCCCGCGGATACTGTGTCATTGACAGAATGTAGGAGCTAAGCGTTGCTACCCACCGCAGGGTGGAAGGTGATTGTATCTGACAGTAAAATGGAGGGCAGCCATGCACCGGGACGCACAGCCAGGCCGAGTAGACATGTATTTTGAGGAGGCCACAGTTCATCTCATAGCAGTCTCTCAAGTCTGCTGTGGCATATTCCTGCCTCAGGACCTTGACACTGCCTGTCCCCTGTCTGGGAGTGCTCTCTCAGTCCTCCTTCAGAGCTTGGCTCCAGTCCAACCCACCGGCCGCCCTCTGCGAGAAGGACGTGGGAGGTTGCTTGCATCAGGATGACAGCCTTGGCAGCGCTCTGGAGTAGTTCATCAGTAGGGCTCTCAGTGTATCCTTTGGTAACTTTCGGCACTCCTCTCCCCCCCCTCCCCACCACACACACTCCCTGTCTTATTTTCCTGGTCCATTTGTTTCCCTGTTGTTCCTACCAGTGCTGCGTAGCAACCACTTGTCAGTGAGTCCGTTCTGACCCATGGAGACACACCATGTGTGTCAGAGTTGAACTGTACTCTATATAACGCGTTCAACGCCGTGCCCTTTTGGAAGCTCGCCAGGCCTTCTGAGTTGTCACTGAGTGGGTTCGTACTGCCCACCCTTTGCTTAGTTGCCAAGCATTTCATTATTGCGTCACTCAGGGACTCTGTTCCCTACGTTAGTAGCTCTCAAAGTGTGCTCCTAGACCAGCAGCAACACTTGGGGAACTCCGTAAACCCAGTATCCATCGTCTTCAAGTTCATTCTCAGTCAGCGCCACCCTGCAGGGCAGAGAGGACGGCCCCGTAGGGTGCTGAAGACTCATCTCTGTGGAGGCAGACTGCCACATCTTCTTCTCCGGGAGCAGCTGGTGGGTTTGAACCACAGACTTTCTGGTGAATTAACTCCTGTCTCCAGGACTCTCTGGGGACATGCTAGAAATGCAAATCCTCATGCTGATCCAGAAACCTTGCAGGTGTTGGAAGGAGCTGGCCAGTGGTGTGCTGATGCACGCCGAAGCCCGAGAGTCCCTGCTTCCTATTAGACAAAGTCATTGTGTGTATTACCTTTCCCTTTTCAGACTGTCACACTCCCAGCCTCAAGGTCAGAGCCCTGAGAGCCGGGGTTTCTGTCCTATCGTCCCAGTGCTGACAACTGGAATGGCACGTAATAAGTGCTCCGTAGATCATTGTTGGATGAAGTGGTAACTGTGTGGCACAGTTAGACAGAAAGAGTACCAGGCCATGAACTCTCAAGAAGGCTGCTTCTCATTTCAGTGACTCTTCGATGTCAGCACTTTAGACAGGAGGTGTTCTTGATTGCAGATTTAAAATTCTGCCTGCCATTCGAAGATTTTGATAGGCCCGACTAATCCTTCTCAAATTTTGTGGAAAAGAGGTAAAGTTTCTCTTTAAATAGCCATGGTAGCCGGAATTAGGCTATTTTAACCATGTCCCGTAGGGACCATCTCTTTAAAGTGTACAGATGGGTCCCTCTGGTTTCATGGAGGCTTCTGATAGCTGAGCTGGTTGAGCAGGGATTTATATGAAAAAGCCCACCTGTGGGCATATGAATATTGCATGGGAAATTCAGACCTATTAATATTTGATCTGAGTGGCTCATGCCTGTCTTTGTGAGGGTAGCCAGCTCGGGGCCCCATTTACTTCAGAAGCATCTTTGACATGGGAAATAACAATGCTTGTACTCGTATAATAAGCCTACCTATTGCTGCTCTCCCGCCCTCGGTTCTGGACATTCTGCAGCATGCGCTTTATAGATGTGGGGTCTGAGGACCACCAAGCAGTTGTTGATTGCCTTGAAGGTTATGCTGAAGGTCATAAAAGTAGGCAACTCTCAGATCTCAGACTGTGGTCCTTGATTTACTTTCTTCTGATTAGAAGTGGTGGGATTCAGCCAGTTCACACCTGCTCGGCAACCCAATAACCTCATTTTTTGTTGCGCTTGGCGAACCGGTTGTTATAATGGTGCTTGTAGTCGGGATTGTCTCTAAAATGGGTAGCAGGGCCACTGTCCAATAAAAGACTCACTGCCACTTATTGGGTGGGGGGCGGGGCTGGGGAGATTCAGTAGTAATCGCCCAGTCAGTGACCTCTGTCTGCTTGGTGGACATGAGTGTTGATGCTGTGTTGCTGAATGGACTAAGGTGGACGAAGAAGATAGGCTCGAAACTACATCTGAAAAACCACTCCTGACTGTGGATCGCACATTCTGATCCCCTTGTACACGAAAGTGCCCGAGTCTGCGGACAACCTGCAGCTGCTAACAACAGCAACCACGTGTTCTCCCCTGGCTTTGTGCCTTCTGAGACTCTGCGTTCACATGACTGTGAGAATGGAGCAATTGGGACAAGAGTAGCGGGTGGTGTGGAGCCCCTTAGCCAGCGGTAATACCATGAATCCTCCCGATGACGCTTTCTTTGAAAACGTGTCGCATCTTTGTGACTTGATGTGACTTCTGTGTGTGGAGTGCAGACAAGGGTAAAGCGTTTCTCCCTTAAAATGAACACCCAGCAATCACTGCCTTCAAGTGTCTGCCTCCAGGAGACCCCGGTCATGAGAAGCCTTCTTTCGGTGTGGTCTTCTTTACTCACTTATAAAACGAATTGTGCCAGCCTGCACAGCGGAGTACAGAATATTTTCAGTTCCCTTTTTAAACAGTCCGTACAGGATGCATTTACTTACCATCTGTGGTAAACCAAACCAGACTCTGCCGTCTCGTCCGTGCTGACTCATAGCGACCCTACATGACAGGCTAGAACTGCCCCTGGGGGTGTCTGAGACTGTACCTGTTCACGGGAGTAGAAAGCCTCGTCGTTCTCCGGAGGAGCGGCTGGTGGTTTCCAACTGCTCACCTTGCAGTTAGCGTCCCCACCCCCGGTGTGTAACCACTACGTACGCCACCAGGCTTCTTTCAACAGACAGCTAGTGCATGTCCGTCTCTCCTGGTAGGCAGAGGGTGAGGCGCTGGCTGCTAACGGACAGCCTGCTGGTTTGGAGTCCACCAGCCACTCTAGCGGGGCTTTCTGCTCCCTTACAGAGTTTCCGTCACCGAAACCCTCAGGGGCAGTTCTAGCCTGGCCCTCACGGTCTCCGTGAGTCGGAACTGACTCCCGTGGCAGCGAGTGACCTTTGAGCCACTCACGCAAGAAAAATAGATTGAGCCTTTTTACTGTACAGTCTGCTTCTCTAAAGATTTACAGCCTGGGGAGCCTTTTGGGGAAAGTTCTACTCTGTCCTGTAAAGTTACTTTGAGCCAGTATTGAGTCAATAGCTCACAATAACAGCACACTGCTTTTGAAAGGACTACAGCCAAGGAAACCCTTTCCGGGCAGTGGGCAGTTGCACTCAGTCGCACAGGCTGGCCAAGAGCTGGAATCGGTTGGATGGACACAACGGCAATAAGTAGACAAGCTGCCGAAGTAGCAGTGACGGACTCCCTGAAAGGATGAGCTGAGTCACGGCATGGCTCGTCCAGGGCCGTCACCCTTCACAGTTGCATCGCTTTCCATGAGCCAGAGGGGAGGGGAGTGGAATGGCCCATACCGGTGCCAGGGTTTGTGGTCACCCGCAGCCTGTCTCGTCCTCAGAGTGCCTGTTAGTGAGCAGCTGATGCCGATGGACTGTTCATTTGGTGCGTTTATACATTTCACATGTCTCGAGAAAACAATTTGTAAGAGCCTGGGAATTTCCCGTAAAGCAGGGCTTCACATTGGCTGGATTCTGATTCGTCATGGCTGAAACAACAAAATGGAAACAGGCCCGCATCTGTCATACAACACGGCCATGCTGGAACGAGAACAGGAGTGGGAACATTAGGGGTGAGCCCTGGCCTGGGAGGCTTGGAAGAGGCAGAGGAAGCACTTTGAGGAGCCTGCTGCTGGAGATCGGGTGATTGTCAGGACTGTAGACACTGACACACATGGTCAGTGTTGGGGTGGGGTGGGGGCGGGTGGCCTCTGACGTCATGGTTATCACCGAAAGCACCAAGGTGAGCATGTGTGAGCTGGCACCGTTGTGTCCAGCTCTGTCAGTTGAGAGGGTTGGTTACTGTGTAACTCGCACACGGCTCTTGTTTTCTAGAGGAAGTTAGGTTTCCTAGCTGGGTTGTCAACCTGTGATTTTTCCCATTCTGCTCCCTCTTCTCGTGCATGGCTGACACATTCAGCGGTGCTCTCGTTTTTCTTATTGGCTGTGATCCAGCTAGTAAGAGCCCCTTTCAAGTCCCCCCACAAAGGTGCACCATGCGTTTAGATTTGCCCGGTGTGGCACGTTAGACCCAGTTGGAAGTCACTGGCCCGCGTACACTGATGGGACATTCTTACTGTTGCCCTTGTACTTCCTAGATCCTGACATATATGAATGTGCAGATGCAAATACTCATTGGCAGCTCTCTTTGTACTATTTTGGTTCTTGTCATTTAAGAAGAGAGGGAGGTTTGGAGTTGCCTTTCAGTGAAGCCTTTAAGTCAGACTGCATCATGCCGTAGCAACCCCCCATCTCACTCCCCACCCCCACCCCCCCTCAAACGTGCTGTCCTGTTTGTGGGAGGAGTGTGCACATGCAGTCCCAGACAGCAGCAGTTTTTGACAGGAAAGGGAATTGGGTTCTCTGCAGCGCGCCTGCCCCCTGACTGCTCTGCATGTATTTGTCTGGATTTGTGTCCCTGGCATTAGGCAACTTGCTTAGCAATGGAGCTGTTTAAAAATCCAAAACTTCACTGTGCGCTAAATGCTTTTCTTGATGAATTTTTTCCCCCTTTCCACTAAGTGTTTTTTGGGGTTGCAATGACTTTGGCCGCTGATGTCCTGGTCAACCCTCAGCAAGGACGTAGCCATGAATCTGGCTCAGCTTGGGGAAGACAGGGCGCCTGTGAGCATGAAGAAAGCTGTAGGACAACATGGAGTCCTGGACTGACGGGGTGTCGGGCAACAGAGACATGTACTGACTTGGGCATCCCAGGACAAGGAGCTCTGACACTGGTGAGCCATTGGGCTGCTCGATACAAGGCTAGCCGTGCAAACCCGCCATCCTCCAGCAGTTTTATTCTGTCCTGTAGGCTCACTGTGAGCCAGAATTGGGTTTATATTCGATAATAATACGTCTGGGTGTCTGGTTCCAGGATTGCCATGGAGACCCTGGCAGCACTCCAAGGTCATGGCCACTCTCCTGCTGAATCGTTTGCATCATGAGTGTGCTGGACAGCGCCTGCCCTCAGGCTGCTCTTTGTTTTCAGCAGGATGCCCTCATGGGACAGTGCCCCAAGCAGGGCAGGTTGTGGAGAGCAAAAGAGCCTGTTGGGATGTGTGTCCCTTTTCTTCCCCAGCACTCACCTTGAGTGGTGTGCGCTTGGCTGTGGTGCACTGAGCTGTGCCAGCAGTGCTTCAGGTGCCAGGAGAGTCACCCATGGAGGGTGGGTTGAGTGGATCTTCCAGACGAAGAGAGACTGGGAAGAAAGGCTTGGCATCAGAAGGGATCACGTGCTGGAGGATCAAGCATTTTTGGTAGAGAGCCAACGAAGACGAGGGAGACTTCCCTTGACATGGAGTGGCACAAAGGCTGCAGCCGTGGACTTGGGACCTACCAGCCGTGGTCAGGATGGTGACGAGACCAGGCAACATGCGTCTCTGGGTTGATCTGATGGTCCCTGTTTATCCCCACTCTCATTCATTCCAGAGAGGGTTTCCCCAGAAGAACCCGTATAGCGTTTGTGTGAGGTCCCCTAGGCCAAGACTGTGGCAGACCCTCCCGGAGACCACACACCAGTCACGAGGTGCAAAACCACTGGGGTTGGCTTAAACCCATAGGGATTCATCCCTGGGCCTGACAGACAAATCTGGGAATCTGTCAGGGAGAAAGGAAGGTGATGTTGGGTAAGTGACCAGGAGTGCCATGTGACAGTGACTAACATTATTGCAAACCTGCTGGCTGAGTGGCTTCAGCACTGGGCTACTGGCCCAAAGCATTGGGTTGCTCACCCCAGGCCAGCGATTGAAGCCCATCCGCGGCTCCGTGGGGAGAAAGACTGACAGTCTTAGAAACCCCCAGAAGCCGTTCGGTTGTGCCCGTTAGGGTCTCTATGAGTCAGACTCGATCCAAGGCAGCAAACTAGCAGGTCTTTGTGCCACACTTCCCCTCCTAGAGCTAGGGAAACTTGCTCAAAGAAGTGAAGAAGGGACTCACTCCTCCCACTCAGGCCTGTTGGATTCTGCAGCCTCTCCCGGGTGGGTTCACTATATCCTCACTTTGTTGGGGATCACTGGGGGTGGGGCACCTCCGTGCAGGGGCCTGGCCCAACGGTGTGTCTACAAAGTGGGGCTATGTTTACCACACCTAGTTCCTCACTGTTTGGCTCCTCGAGTGATGCTGGCACCCATGCTGCCATGTCATATCTCTGTTATCACAGAGAAAGCCACCTGCACAAGTAACAAATGCTATTATCTTAGAAGAGACGCATCCAGTGCGTACAGGGTTTGCTGTCCAGTGCTTGCCGAAGCAGCCTGGCTTGAGCCTCCAGCCTGGGCTTGGGGCTCTGTAACTCCCTCCAGAGCTGAGTTCTGCTGAGCCTGGTGAGGGCCCCAGGAGGTAGTGCCATGCCCCCATTGCCTCTCCTGTGCAGGAAACACAACGAAGACAAACGGAGGGAAAAGAAAAAGCGGCAGACCAAACCCAGGTTTAATTATGCCCCCAAACCATCAAACCGAGAACTTCCTATTTGATCACTTGAAAAACCAACAGCATGCAATCCTTTGGGCTGCATTCTAATCAGAAGGAGGAAAACAGATTCTGCAGGGTGAGGGTGGGGGTGGGGGTGGGGGTCTCGTCTCATAGGCTGGCTTTCCCACGCAGGACTGACCGTGGCCCAGGATGGGCTGCTTTGATAGGGCGCCAGTGCCCGTTTGGAGGGAGAGGGCTTGATTCGACTGTGGTGGGATCAAAATCTCACTGAAGAGTTGCCGGGCTGGAGGAAGCAGGAGGGGTATGCTGGCAGAGGCTCTGCCTGGGATTCTGCCATCATTCCAGCCCCTGCCTTCTCTAGCCCCCACCTCCCTCCTCTCGCCCTGGACGTCTGTGTGGGCGGGGGTGCGGGTGCAGGTCGGGTGGTCATGGGCACCTGACAGTTCCAGCACGCCAGCCAAGGGCAATGCCGGGCATATGAACATCGCTCTTGTACTTCTGCCACTGAAGGACCCCTGGTGGCGCTACGGGTTAGACATTGGGTGACTGATGACTCCAGGGTCAGCTGTTCAAACCCATGAGTCACCCTGAGGGAGAGCGGAGAAGGGCTGCTTCCACAAAGATGGACAGAAACCCTGTGTCTAGGTTTGCGGTGAGCCAAAATTGACGTGATGGCAGTAGGTTTAGTTCTTTTTGATGTTTTGTCAGTGAGGTCTGATGCTGTTCACTTTAAGGTAAGCCCCACACCCAGCGTGCTCAGGGCCGTACACAGGCTCACTGGAAATGAGCAAGTGCAAGGGGCCTTCACAAGGTTCCTGGGAATATTCCATTTATTTTCCCTATCCTTTTGTTCCGAGAGCTTTTTTAACCCCCCTTGTCTGGCATGGCACCACTTTTACCCATTCTAGTACAAAAACAGTATCAATAGAATCGGGTGCATTGCTTTTTTTTTTTTCTTTAGACTTTCTATCATCATCTCTTATCAGAATGTGAAAAAAATATTTACTTCTCTTTTGTACCTATTATGTTGCACACACATATACATTGTCAGGGACATAACACAAAGTAGCTCGCTTCTTTATCCAGTGCAGGTGATTTAAGAGAACTGATGGGTCTCAGTAGGCAGTGCTGGCGGCGGTGTGGAGGTTCCTGCGTGTTTAGGAGTCCCTGTTAGTTTTGCCAGTAAAGTCTTAAGTCTCTCGTGAGAGAAAAGGAGGGAAGGACGGAGGAAGATATGCACACACACACACACACACACACACACACACACACACACACACACACACCACATACACACCCCACCTTGGAATCCAACCAAATTTTTAAGAGTTTGTTTTTGGTGATCTAAGTAGGACGTTTAGGATTAACTGGAGAATCTCAAACTGGTTTTCTCCATGCTGGGAATCACAACTTGATCTTCACTTAGGGAAGAAGTTAGGAGCTGTCAGCTGTTCACCTCGTTCTTCCCTTCTGCACCTCGTTCAGCAAAGGAATTCGAAACTCTGAATTCACCCCAAGGAGACTTGGGGGGAGCAGCTCTCCCGTGAGAGGAGTGTGGAGTTTATACTTGACACTCCTTGGGAACACTGTGCTTTGGCATCGACTCGGTGGCAGGGGGTTTTGTTTTGTCCTAGGTAACCCGCTCTGTGTTCTTTGGCAAGTCATTTAATCCCTTTTAAATTCTTTCCTCTTTTTCAGTTCCAATACCCACAAAATCATCCTATTTTCTTAAGGTTTTGTCTAATCCATTCCATTTCCAGAATCTATTCACGTGTTGACTCTGTGATTTCACGCCTGGCTTATGGCTGTCATCTACCTCTTTTTAGTGTTTTAGCCCGCCCCCTTTTCTGTGGGGCCCCTGTGTGATCCTTGTTGCTGGCAGCTGCTGTCCAGTGGGGTCCATGCACAGTGGAACAAAAGGCTTCCTGGTCCTGGGCCATCACGAACCGCTGTGGGCTGGACCTTTGTGATCGACAGGGTTCCCCTTGGCTGCTTTCCCCCAGCCCTTCTGCCTAGTCCATCTTGGTCTGGAAGCTCTGAGAAACTTGTTCCTCCTCACAGCCTTGCGCAACCCCCCACTGACCGATGGATGGGTGAGTGCAGCTCAAGAGGGGCACAGGCCAGAATCAGAACTTGGGTCTCCCAGAGAGAAGGGGAGCATTCTGCCATGAGCCACCTGTTTGCTTTCTTACATCCAATGTCCCTCTTTTTGAGACAGACAGACTCACCGTAGCCCTGGTTGCTGATTGAATCAGGGACACATAGCTTGCTAATTTCGGACCCTCTTGTGATTGGTCTCCTCAGCAATCTCAGTGCTTCCCAGCCACTTTATCTTAGCCTCTCTTGAAGGGAGACCCAACAAAGCCAGCCGCTAGCAGGGAGTCCTTTGAGCTCTGGAAAGGATCATTCTTTGTGGTTACCCATGTTGAATGCAGTTGAGGAAATTCTGAGCTATCGGACATTGCTTTATTGATGTTTAACCGAATGTGGAACTGATCCAAGTCTCTTTTATTGTTTCCATGTACAACTCAGGCTCTCCTCCTTAGTAGATAATAATGGATGTTGATTAAGTCTGAGATTCGTGAAGGTTGGCTGCTCACTCCACAACCTCACTCCCAAGGTATAAGGAAATCAAGTTTCAGACCCAACTGTTTAGTTCGTTAGCAAGCAAGCCCACAGCCATCCTCACAATTTGTCCCGAAGTGTTATTTTGTGCTTGGGTGCCCTCTCGCCAGCCTGACTCACAGCCACCCTGAGTGCAACAGAAGGAAACACTGCGTGGTCCTGTGTCTGCCTGATATGCTGGAACCCGTTCCTGTAGCCACCGTGTCAGCCCATCTGGGTGAGGGTCTTCTACTTTACCGAGCATGATGTCCTTTCCAGGCACTGGCCCCTCCTGATTACCTGTCCGAGTACGAGATGGCCTCTTGTTAGAGAGAGGTTCTTCTCTCCGGCAGTTCGTGGCATATTCAGATTCTTTGCCAACAGCATAATCGACAAACGTCTTCTGTATGCATCATCCGGCTTCTACATGCATAGGACGTGATTGAAACTGCCCTGGCTTAGATCAGGTACACCACCGCCTCAAGTTGACATCGTTGCTTTTTAATGCTTTATGGAGGTCTTTTGCGCCAGATCTCCCTAATAAGTTGGCTTTTTTGGACGGCTGCTTCCATGAACCTTGATTGTGGATCAAAGTGAAAGCAAACCCTTGGCAGCTTCAGTATGCGCGCCATCGTTGACCATGATGCTGCTGATTGGTGTGCTCATGAGGCCTTTACAGTTTGTCTTTCTGTTACACTGTGATCCGTCCTGCAGGCGGTAGTCTTGGAGTTTACTAGTAAGGCTTCTTTCCTTTGGGTCTCCTTTACTTCAGGCAGCAAGGTGGTGCCCTGTGCATGTCACGGGTTGTTAATAAGGCTTCGTGGATTCCTGCTATGCTCTTCTTCCTCGGGTCCAGCGGCTGCGGTTGTTTGCTCACATGCAGAGTGAATAAGCATGGTGAAAGCATGCAGCGCTCATGCACACCTTTCCTGATTTTAAGCCCCCAGCTCAGCCTCCTTTTGTTTGCATGGCTGTGTTTCAGTCTATGTAAGTATTCTGGAATTCTCTTCTCTTCTGTACGTTTAAAATAATCCATGCTTTCTCGTCTGCTAGGTGAACAGACTGTTAACTTGAGGCAGGCGTGCTAAGCCTCCAGATGCAGTGTTCTTTAACTCACATTCTTGCTATCGAGCATCTTACTCGACAGAGAATTAGTTAGGAATTTAGCTTCTACTTCGAGTCTGGTTGCATGCTTTCATTCTATTCTTGCAAGGATGAATCCAAAAAAATCTTAGCCATTATCTGTGTGCTGAATACCTTTATTTCCACCAGTCAAAGCCCATTGCTAACATGTGTCATGGTGTTAACAGGTCACTGTTTGCCTCAATAATAATCCCTTTAGCCATTGGACTGGCTTATACTGATCCATACTTAGGTACAGTTGCAGAAATACTTCTGACAGCTGCCTTTGACGGCCCTAGTCAAATGCTACCAGAATCCCCCAGCCTGGAGCATTCCTGATGAGCATACTAGCTGACCAAGCTGGCTTGCGCATCACCAACTTCATCTCACATTGGGTGGGAAGACGTACGTCTTTTAGGTGAATTTTAGACTTCGTAAGAGCAGAGCTGACAGACGAGTGGCTTGTGGATTAAACCAGGCCGGTGATTTACTTTGTTTTGCCTTCTCAGAATTTTTAAAAGGAAATTTGTTGCTAGGGTGAAAAAGAGAGAAAAAGAGCTTAAATGTAAGGGTTCCAGGTCTTTGACTTTTCTGGGAAAATTAGGAGATCCGGCAGCAGCTATGATCCACAGTTCTCGCTAGCATCTCTCTTCCCCAGCCTAGTCGCAGAAGCCTCCATGGCATGGAGGCGGGTGAAGCCACAGGGCTTGGACTGTCAGCTCCACACACAGTCCAGCACTCTCCAGTGGCTCGCAGCACTGAGACGGGATGTCAGTCCCTTTTGTCACCAAGCTCCCACTATTAGTTTTCAGGGTCGTCTCCCCTCCTCTTTATTCCTGCCTGGCCCCTGCCGGTATTTGCGTGGCCTGACCTGTGCCACTGTCCCGACAGCTTTGTTCTTGGTGGAGCACTTGCGCTTTGCTCAGGCCGCGCCCTCTCTCGGTCTGGAATGCCGTGTGCTGATCCACATCTGAAGCTTCTCGTTAAGGCCATGCTCAAGGCCTGTGCTCCTGACCACTGAGGACAGCCCCAGCACTTGCTTCTGCTTCTACAGCAGCCAGCCCTGGGGTCGACACCTTGCTTAGTTGTTTGTTCTTGCACTTCTCTTCCCTCCCAGAGTCTAATGCCCGTGAGGTCGGGAACCATATCTGTCTCTTGTTTCATACCCACCGTGCTACAAAACACCAGTGCCGATCCGCTTAGCCCTCTTAACTCATTCATTCGTAGCAGAGAGCCGTCACTAATGGACGCGTGCCATAGTTAGCATAGCGAAGATTTAGACATGGTGGAAACAAACAGGAGCGTGTTACCAACCCCCAAACCAGACTCACTGCCTGGCGTCCAGGCGACCCGACGGGACAGGGCAGAACTGCCCCTGTGAGTTTCTGAGACTATAGCTCCTTTCAGGAGTACAAAGCCCCCTCTTTGTCCCGAGGAGCATCTGGTGGCTTGGAACTGCTGACCTTGAAGGTCGCAGCCCGACTCGTAACCACCATGCTACCGGGTCTCCTGCAGAGTGCTACAGATATGTAAAAATTGGCCTACATGAAAAACCTGGTGAGGAACGCAAGGCCCAGAGAGTTTACACACCTTTTGGAGACATTCATAGTCCCAGAACAGCCTCACTGTCCTCTTCGCCTTTGCCCAAACCCGCTCCTGCCAGTTAGGCTGGGATATTTTCTGGCCGATCCACGTACCCTCTAGAACAGATAACTCTCTCTCCAAACCCTGCAGAGCCTCCCCGAGCGAGAAGAAGACAATTTCAGAAGCCTCTTACAATACAAGCCGCAAATTGGGCAAAGGTGATGGGTTCGTATTCAACTAATCACACCGTAACTCAGAAGGAGTCCCTAGGCGGCACAAACAGTCAAGTGCTCCACTGTAGCCGAAAGGCTGGTGGTCAGACCCATGCAGAGGCAGCTGGGAAGTGCAGAAAAACACAACTTTGCCAAGCCTATGGGGCAGTTCTGCTCTGCCCAGAGGGTCCTCAGGAGTAGCCTCTGTGGCCACTAGTACCACCCAGCATTAACTCTAAGCGGGCTGTGGAGAAGAAGCCCTAAGGCACCAAGAGGCAGAAGGCCTTTAGGAAGGACTTACCTACAGGCTGCCCTCTGCTAAGGTGCTAAGGTCCTCCGCCTTAGAGAGGAGAGGCTGGAGAGTGGCTAGGTGTTTCCCACCATACAGACTCTTGGCAGAAAGGATCAAAGACAACAAAGGGCGATTGGGGAGGAGGCAGCCTTAGGCTCTTCAGGGTCTCATCCATCATCCCTTTTAGCTCTTTCTGACTTGTGAAGAGTAGCTGTCATACCACACCACACCACACCACACCACACCCCACCCCACCACACCACACCACACCACACCACACCTGCTTCTCCAGCTCCAAAGCCCATGGGACAGGGGGGCTGGCTTCTCCCGGTGTGACCTATGCCTTTGCTCAGGGCTGCTGTTTAGAAGAGCTTCATGCTCTGCTCTCTCTGCCAGAAAACTCTATCTTTTGTGAGCTAGGAAGCCTGCATTTCGTTTGGCTCTTGGACTGCAAGTCATGTAGCTGGCCCTGACTAATAGGGGGATCGAGTGAGGCTATGTCAGTAATTTATTCAGCAAATGAGGGGGCCCTGGGGACACGGTGGTGTGAGCGTTGGGCTGCTAACAAAAAAGGCCAGCAGGTCAAACCCACCAGCCTCTCTGTGGGAGACAGATGAGATTGTCTGTCTGCTTTTATCAAGATGTGCAGCCTCAGATACCTGTGCGGAACGGCTCTGCTCAGTCTTGTAGGGTCACTGGTATTCAGCAAATAGGCATTGACGACTTCTTCAGGAGGTGTGCCCCTCAAGTGTTTACTTTTATCTTCAGCCCAGAGCTCGTACCTGACTGCAGTCTGCCTGTGCTAGGACTCCACTCAGTAGTTTTGCCATTGACCCAGCCAGAGCATGTGTCCCGATCACCTCCGTTGCTCCCCTTTGCACCCTCTCCTTCTCATTTCCTAGGCAGTTAGTGGCAGCCCCACCCCCAGTTGTTTAGGCCTAAAACCTCTCTCTCTCTTTCTGAATATCCACTGCCTGAGCAAACCCTATTAGCTTTGTCATTAAAGTACAGGATCGGTTTCTTCCCACGCCCATTCCACTTACACCCTCCTGGCTATCACTGAAGCACTCTCCACAGTGGGCTTCTCTCTCTGCCTCTCCAGACCATGATGCCCCTCTGCCCACAGCCCTTCTGTGGTTTCTGCCTCGGTGTGAACATCACTGAGCTTACCTCTAAGGCCCTGCCTGGTAACAAGAGGCACTCCTTCCTGCCCCCTCTTCACCTCCTGCTCACCTGGCCTCATTCTCCTCCTGTCCTGGTGCATGCTGAGTGCCTTTGCACCTGCCGTTTCTTCTGCACAAATGCTTGTCCCACGGATACTTCTGTGACCTGCTTCCTTTTCCTCTTCAGGCTTTGCTCAAGGAACCCATTCCTGACCTCTGTACCACTGTCGCCCCTGGAGCCACACCCCCACGCCTCCTTCCCGGCTTTATTTTTCTCCTGGCCTTGTGTGGGCATCTCACTTAGTCATTTCCCTGATTGTGCGGCTTTGCCCTATACTGTATCTCACAGGACGAGGCGTTGTGTGTGTCTTGTTCCCTGCTGTGTCACCAGCATCCATAACAGTGACCTACAGAGAGGAGCCGAGATCAGTGAATCAGTACTGGGTGCCAGGCTGTAGGCCAGAGAGAATCATCAGTCAGGCATGGCCCAGAGCAGACATTGCACATCTGATAGCGCACGCCTGCTCATGGGCCAGTCTGGAAGGGTGATGTCTTTGTACCTTCGGACTGGAAGTACCAAGGTGAGATGATGCCCATACTGAGGCCTGGAGGCTGAGCTTTATC
Organism: Echinops telfairi; assembly: GCF_000313985.2. NCBI lineage: Eukaryota > Metazoa > Chordata > Mammalia > Afrosoricida > Tenrecidae > Echinops > Echinops telfairi. Next base: position 6,289,497 of record NW_022103900.1, read on the forward strand.
AATGAGAGAAGAGCAGGGGATGGTATACCTGGAGGGCAAAGTACCCCGTGCAAAGGCAGATACGGTGCAGTGCAGGCATGGTGGAGAATCCAGGGAATACAGAGTGAGGGTCGGCTCAGTGGAGGTTCCTGGGGTAGATGCACATGCAGTTTGCTCACAGCTGCTCGCCTGAGGGTTGGTGGTTTGAACCTACCTAGTCGTTCCCCAGGCGAAGAAAGGCCTCGTCTGCTTCCATAAAGATGGCAGCGCAGAAACCCCACGGGGACAGGTTTGCTCTCTGACACGGGGTCACCAGGAGCCAGAATTGACTCCATGGCGGCGAGTTTGGTTTTGGTTTTAGTTTTCGGTGGTAGAATCCCTGCTTTCCACGTGGGACCCTGAGCTCCAGTCCCTGGCCAGCCTGCCTCCTGCCTGCGCAGCACCGCAGGCTGGTGACCTCGGCGCGCGTGTTGCTGTGATGATGCGCAGGTTCCAGTAGGCCTTCTGGGCTAGCAGGCACCTGAGAAGGAAGACCCGGCGATCTACTTTTGAAAAATCAGCCACTGGAGACCCCAAGGATCCCAGCCCCATCCTAGGAAGATCTGCAGTCCCCCACGGGGGTTATTCCCTGCAGTCGCTCACAGAGTTTCATTCCGCTGTGCATGGGGCCAGCACAGGTCTCTGTAGACTTGACAGGCACTAACAACAACAGCAGCTTGGCTGGGCTGGCACTCCGGGGGAGCAGCGCGAGTGGAGCCAGGAGAGGAAAGGGGAGTGTGATTTGTGGTTTATACTGGGGGATTTGACCTTCTCCAGAGCAGGCTGGGAGCCTCCCCAGACCGTGCATGGCCTGTCTGTATATAGAAGGCCAAGTTCCTGGTGCATGGGGCTTGGGAAAGGCAGGGGGTGGTGACTTAGGGGTTGTCATGGGAATCTAGAATCTCAGAAGAACTTAAGCAGCGCTTAAGGTGAAGCAGCAGCACAGGAAGGAGAGGAGTGGGTGGATTCAGAAGACCTCAGGGCCTCTTAGTCCCACGGGGTGCTAGCATTCTTTCTGGGTTAGATGCACTTATTCCGGGAGACGGGAAGACAGACTGGCAAACTTTGTGTGGCTTTGATTCTGCATTGCCAGAGAAAATGTCTGCGGTCTCTAAGGTCTCTGATCCAAGTGTGTTTGGCTCTAGTCCCTTTGGCTATATAGATGTGCCCCTTCGGAAACAAGACCGCTTTGTACTGTTGCTGTACTGTCACCTGGCTCTTAGGGCCGTATGAAATCGGTCTCTACAGAATGTGCTAGTGTTTTCCTAGTTCCACAGAACACTTTATACTTTGGCCAAAACGTCCTGCTTCCTGGTGCCTATGAATCTTCCCGTTCACGCATAGGAGCAAATCGTGTATTTATTCTGTAGTTTTAAGGATGAGTAGACAATCAGATTGGTGTTTTCTGCTTTGGGGATTTTGGTTTCAAGCTTTAAAGACATTTAGCCATCTGTTTATGGCTTTAAAGTGAGTGTTGTAAGTGGAGGCCATGAATAAATGTGAATTATGAAAGCTGTATTGAGGAGGCTTGTCAATATGAATTGCCACCGACGTCTTCTCGGCTGCTACAGGTTTTAGAAAAAGATGCCTGGCGTAAAGTAAGCAGATCGTATTTATAAGGAATTGGAAAAATAGCTAAATGTATCCCAAAATATCGATGGATTTTTATCTGGATGACATCTTTTAGGAGGGCATTCTAGGGTATAGAGTTTCTTCAACAGCATTTCAAAGAATCCACTCTCAATGCATCTGTACTTGCTGTCTTCATTTTACAACATTGTTTGGATAAAGAAACGGGGTGGTGGGGTTCTTACTAGGCTTTTACAGAATAAGTTGAAATTAGTACAAGTATTTTTCTGATGCGAGAGATGATTACATCCCTTCGACGTCCGTTAGTTATTCTGGAAGAGCGTGAACTGTCTTCCTTCACCCCTGGTGGGCAGCCAGTGGTTCCCGAGATTTCTTTCCACGGGGGTTTGGTTTCCTGATCGTAATGTGAGACGATTCAAAGAGTTCTATAGTTGGGTACATATTTTAAAATAGAATTAAACAGCAATTTTCAAAATGTGCTTTTGCTCAGTATTGAGCCAAGCCAGTTGGAAATAGCAGTTGGAACAATGATTTCATTTGTCAATATTTATTCCTTTTACTTGTAGCTGAAATTTAAATGTAAATAAAGTGAAACATGAGACCATTGCCATTCAGAGAATGGGTGGCAGTGTTAGGAAGTCACGGAATTGCATAACTTAATATTGTAGCCCTGCAGCAAATGCTAATCCATCTTGACCTTGGGGTGTACTTGAGGTTGTTCTCTGGTAATTGCGTCATCCTGACAATCAACAAAGGAAACCAGCAAAACAAAGGAGAATGATATGAGAGCGTTTAGAGGATCTTACTCCGGGCGATGTTGACTGTCGTCTGTGAGTGTGTACCAGCTCACCTTCCAGCCGTCTTTGAACTGAAGACGGATCTTATAGGCAGATCCGTATTAATCCTGAGCAGCTTTTTCTTATTTTACCCCTCATGTAAAAAAATCTAAGCAGAACTGCATGCATTAGTAATCACAAGATGTCTCCCTCTTTAATGTCACAGATTGACATGTATTTGTGTGTGCATGTCTGTGTGTGTGTGTGTGTGTGTGTGTAGTAAGCCTAATTAATTCATCTCTCCACAGAAGGTTCTAGGATTCTGTCGATGTTGAGAGCAGTGTATTATTTAGTTCTAGAAACCGTTCTCTGCACTTTTGGAAAAAGTAACCTAGTTGGGTGACAACTGCTGCCCGAACGCTTCTTCTGTGCTGGTTGCTCCACGCTGACATGGGTGCTCGGGCCATGTTGCTTTTACGTAGCTTCCAGTCTTTGGATTTGCCAGCAGGATTTTGGCTAGGGTTTGAGGCAGTGATCTGTGGGCAAGAAAGTGCATAGGAAAGATGGATGTTATTCATTCTTTATTTTAAAAACAAATAAAAGCTACCCAGTAAACATTGACAAGTAAGAATTTAAGAAGCTATAAAATAATAGTAATCATGACTGAGGAAAGAAGACATTTCTGCATGCCAGAGTTCTACCAGTTGTATTGTCTCTTACGGTATTCTTGTCAATAGTTTTCTAAAATCAGTCTTAGCTACAAAGCTAAGCTATTTAAGATTTCGGGCGTTGGAAACATGTTTATGGACCATGGTGAGAGGTAAGAAAAATTTCCATGGTGAAATACAAGGAAAATCTTATATTTTCATTGATGTAATAATCTTTTATGATCAGTTAGGATTTGGGTCCCCCCTGCCCCCCAGTAGGAACAATACATTGGCATGCTGAGTGTTTGCTCCAGTGGACTGGCCACCCCCTCCCCAGTGTTGGTGCTCCCTGAAGTGCAGCGTTGGTGGATGGGCGGCACAGCCGGGATGCTTGCCTGCCAGAGCTTTAAGAGCATCTTTGGAAAAAGGCACCACTCCTTTGTATCGGCTTCTCGGGAAGGGAGAGGTTCCAGCAAGCTAGCATTTGCAAGCAACTATGTCCTCTGAAAATTAAGGGTAAATGGTGTCTTTCTGTTCTTTTTTCCTCCTTTTCAGATTTTGGGGTAAGTGCATTCTTAGCCACAGGGGGTGATGTTACCCGGAATAAAGTCAGGAAAACTTTTGTCGGTACCCCATGTTGGATGGCCCCCGAAGTCATGGAACAGGTAAAAACTAGACTTATCTTCAATACACTCATCTTTCATTTAAACCCACGGATGTAGTATAGTGCTTCGTGTGGCTCCGATCCAGTTCCCGCCTGCTAGCGCTTGGCTTAAACCAGAAGCAAAGTTGTGAATAGTCCTGGACTTTCCCTCTTAACCCGGACCTTGTGATCTGCACCCTGCCTGGTGTGTAATCTGTGCTGTGTTTTCTGCTCCCTGTCTTAGGTGAGAGGCTATGACTTCAAGGCTGACATGTGGAGTTTTGGAATAACTGCCATTGAATTAGCCACTGGAGCAGCGCCTTACCACAAATATCCTCCAATGAAAGTAATGACGGTTGGAAATTATATTGTCTGATCTGAAATATGCTTTAGAGGAATGTGTTTCCCTGATACTCTCTGTTTAATTAATTCTTTATTGATCGATTTTTTTAGTTAAAATTTAAAAAAAAATCATTTTATTGGGGGCTCGTACAATTCTTGTCACCATCCTTCCATCCATCCATCCATCCATGTGTCAAGCACATTTGTACATTTGTTGCCATCATCATTCTCAAAACATTTGCTTTCTACTTAGCCCTTGGTATCAGCT
>NW_022103900.1:6294540-6326740 GCF_000313985.2 Echinops telfairi
TCTTGCATTGAGGAAGTACTTGAGTGGAGGTCCAAAGTCCATCTGCTGCCTTAATACTAAACCTATAAATATATGCACGTAGATCTATTTCCCCACCATCCTATATAAATATATTTATATATGTACCTGCCTGTATTTAGACCTCTATAAATGTCCTTTGTCTCCTAGTTCTTTCCTCTACTTCCTTCTACTTTCCTCTTGTCCCACTCTAATGCTCAGCCTTCATTTGGGTTTCAGTAATTTATCTCGGTTACATTGCCCGAATCCCTACCAGGCCTCTCACACCCTCCTTGCCACTAATTTTGGATCATTTGTTGCTCCCTTGTCCCTGGGATGGTCAGCACCAACCCCTTTCTCCCACCTCCTGCTCTCCTATGTCTCCCCGGAACCATCAATCCAGTTGTTTTCTCCTCCAGACTGTTTATCCAGCCTATCTTATCTAGATAGTTCTGCAGAGATAATAATATGCACACAAAAAAACAAGACATAGCAAGACAAAGCGACAAAAGAGAACACAACGATAACAACAAAAAAGAAAACCAATGACCCAGAAAAGAATAAATTAATTTAAAATAATTTAAAAATTTTAAAAAGAAAGAAAAACCTGTAAATAGATCAAGGTCTGCTTTTTGACCTCTAGGCGTGTCCTCCAGTCAAGTCCGATGGGGTGCCATGCCCTGGCCCCAAAGTCTATCCTTTGTACTCCCTCGGGAGCCCTCTGCTCTGCTCCCCCTCACCCCCAACACCTGTTGCTCTGCCTCACGCCTTTAGTGTTTTGTCTCAGTGTCACTGGTCAGACCTGGCCAGTTTTGTCCCCTGTAGGGCCATGGGTCAGTGAGGGACATCATGTGTCATAGTAGGATCAGCCATATGGTCGTCTCTGTGCATTGGCTGTTCTGAGTGGCAATATCGCCCTCCAGGCCTGGTGTGCCAGGATGTGCTCCACTCTCTCTTCCTCCCCATTCATTTACTCCTGTGTGATCGATTTTTGAAAAATCACTATATTGGTGGCTCATAACAGCTCTTATCACAATCCATCCATCCATCCATCCATTGTGTCAATCACATTTGTACATATGTTGCCATCATCATTTTCAAAACATTTCTTTATACTTGAGCCCTTGGTGTCAGCTAATTAAAGACCTACAGGAAAGTTGCATGTTTCATCGGTGCTGTCCTGCACCCTGCCTGGCTCATCTCTTCCTTGTCTCCCTTCTGGAGGGGATGTCCAATTGTCTACAGATGGGCTTTGGGTCTCCACTCTGCCCTTATCCTCATTCACATAGGTATGATTTTTTGTTCTGGGTCTTTGACGTCTGATACCTTATTCCATCAACACCTCATGATCACACAGGTTGGTGTGCTTCTTCCATGTGGACCCCTGGTACTCTTTTTTTTTTTTCTTCCCCTAATCATTTTATTAGGGGCTCATACAACTCTTATCACAATCCAGACATACATAAGTTGTGTAAAGCGCATTTGTACATTTATTGCCCTCATCATTCTAAAAACATTTCCTCTCCACTTAAGCCCCAGGCATTAGGTCCTCATTTTTCCCTTCCCTCCCTGCTCCCCATTCCCTCATGAGCCCTTGATAATTTATACATTGTCATTTTGTCATATCTTGCCCTGTCCGACGTCTCCCTTCACCCACTTTTCTGTTGTCCGTCCCCCAGGGAGGAGGTCACATATAGTTCCTTGTACTCTTAAACCCAGCCTTTTTTCTCTGAGACCTGAGAAGAATGAGTGGGGAGGCACAGCCGTGCTAGGTACTGCCTGATCTCTCTCTGTGCACAGACTAGAACAAAGGCGGAAGAGACACATTCTGGCTTTCAAGCTGATTGACATTCATAGCACAGGGCTAAGGACAGAATGTGATCAGATGGGTTGATGGAGGGGGATGGCTGTGACATGCGCTGGCCGTGACTCTTGATAGCTGAATACGAGCCACGCCCCTGCGGAAATCTAAAAATAGACTGCAGCAATATCCTTGTGGTCCAGGGATTTCCCAAAATGTCAGGCCTTATTTATTTGTCTGTCTGTCTATCTTTAATATGCCAGCTCTGCTCTTACAGTATCATGTTGGGGACTCATTGATACAAGTGAAGCACAGTGTTTTGTTTAGGAAATAAAATACTACTTTCAGGTCTTTGTTATTCTTTTTTTATTTTTAATCATTTTATTGGGGGTTCTTACAGGTCTTAACCTATAACATTCCATTACATCAGTTGTATCAAGAATATTTGTACATATGTTGCCATCATCATTTTCAAAACATTTTCTTTCTGCTTGAGCCCTTGGTATCAGCTTCTCATTTCCCCCCACCACTCCCCATCCTCCCTCCCTCATAAACCCTTGATAATTTAAAAATTATTATTATTTTTTCATGTCTTATATCGACCGATATCTCCCTTTACCCACTTTTCTGTTGTCCATCCCCATGGGAGGGGGTTATTTGTAGATCATTGTGATTGGTTTCCCATTTCTACCCCCACCTTCCCCTTACCCTCCTGGTATGGCTACTCTCAATATTGGTCCTGAGGGGTTTATCTGTCCTGGATTCCTTGTGTTTCCAGCTCTTACCTGTACCCATGTACATGCTCTGGTCTAACCGGATTTGTAAGGTAGAATTGGGATCATGATAGTAGGGGGGGAGGAAGCATTAAAGAACTAGAGGAAAGTTGTATGTTTCATCGGTGCTATACTGCACCCTGACTGGCTTGTCTCCTCCCCGCAACCCTTCTGTAAGGGGATGTACAGTTGCCTACAAATGGGCTTTGGGTTTCTACTCCGCACTCCCCCTCATTCACAATGATATGATTTTTTAGTTCTGGGTCTTTGATGCCTGATACCTGATCCTTTCAACACCTCATGATCACACAGGCTGGAGTGCTTCTTCCATGTGGATTTTGTTGCTTTTGAGCTAGATGGCCGCTTGTTTATATTCAAGCCTTTAAGACCCCTGACAGTATCTTTTGTCAGTGGGGCACCATCAACTTTCTTCACCACATTTGCTTATACACCCACTTTGTCTTCAAAGATTGTGTTGGGAAGGTGAGCATCATGGAATGCCAGGTTTATAGAACAAAGTTTTCTTGCGTTGAGGGAGTATGTGAGTGGAGGCCCAATGTCCTTCTGCGACCTTAATACTAAACCTATAAATATATGCACATAAATCTATTTCTCCATCATCATATATAAAGATATTTACATATGTACATGCCTGTATTTAGACCTATAAATGCCCTTTGCCTCCTAGTTCTTTCCTCTATTTCCTTTTACTTTCCTCTTGTCCCACCATGTTCAGCTTTGTTAATTCTTTATAGCCAGTTTGCATCATTATTTCTTCTGGTTTTACGTCACTGGTATGGGGGCCGATGGACCCAACTGGATTTTGGGTTGAAGATGGGATCGCAGGGCTGGGCAGTGTTTCGTCTGATGTACATAAGGTCACTGTGGGTTGGAACAGACTCGATGACACCTAACAGCAACAACAATAGCCTCTCCAGGTAGAAATTGTAAATAGATTTCACAGATGAGTATCAACTGCCATGGCTTCATCTTTTCCGTAGGCCGTTATTTTATGTAGGTAGGCAGATGAAAGAAAATAAAAACAGAACAAAACAATACAAACCACTGAGGATGAAAAGGTTCGTTTCACTGTTTGGGAAAAAGGACTACGTTTGGAAGGAGAAATCTACATAAAGAGGGGGATAAGTCCATCAACCGCTGGAATCCCCATTAAGATGTTCGTGCAATAGATCTCTCAAGGGTGGGAAGTCTGTATCATTGAGCACACCTGAGTACAGTCTCTCCATCCATCGCTCCCTGAGGATGTTGTTAGGGCAAAAGAGAAAGCTGAGGCGTGGAGGGTGCAAACCATTGCAGTGACATTTTAGACTAGAAAGAGCCTTTCCTTCCTTGTCGTGTTTTTCTGGCATCTCTTGCCTAGCCCTTGTTTTCTTTCGTTCCCCACTGCCCAGCGTTTCCCACCTGGTCATCGGTGTGGTCACACCAACACGCTTGCTGATCCCTCCTGATTGATGACAGTCCCTGGGGACTTTGCTCCCAGAGTTCACCGTGCTCCCGCCTCTTCTGTTGGCTGCGGCCCCCAGAAACAATCAGCTGTCACCTTCATCCTCCAGCTAGTCCTGTCCTCTGGAGGTGTTTGAAGCACTCCTTGGCACGCAATGGATTTGCATAAATTGGGGCTGATTTATGCTTTTGATGAGATTTACTTAACCCCTGCTTAATAGTTGGTTAACAATTACACACACACACACACACACACACACACACACACACACACACACACACTTTGTTTTTTAAGCCAATACTTTGTTTCTGTGCGAGACCGGAATTTCTTTGGATTTGAAATTGTATTCTGATTCTGTCTTGCCCTTCCTGGGCAGAAGCAGGGCCTTCGATCTGATGATGGCCTGTAATGACCCTGTTGTATTCTGACAATCAGCCATCAGTGTTTTGCTGCCGCCATTTAAGCAATATCCTGTATGTTTGGGTTTTTCTTTTTACCAATTTGAAGAACGAAAGAAAAGAGCAGGAGAAGGAAAGCCTGCCTGCCCCCTGGGATGCAGAGCACTTATTTTTAGGGTTGGGATGTGTGACAGCCTGGAGTCCAGCCGTTCCTTCCTTCTGAAGGATTTGCAGACGTGAGCGCACCCGGCTGCTCGGCTCTTTCCCAGGCAGACTGCCGGCATGCCGTATGCTCCCGGAGCCCGTTCCCAGGAAGCTCTCTCCAGCCCCTTTGGGATACTTCCTCGTTATCCACAGGGCAGATTTTGTAACTGTCAACGGAATAACACTGACGATAATATACACAGTTAACGGGGTCCACAAACACACCTGCAAAGGGAAGCAAATACTGTTCAGAACCCCGTTTCTGGGAAATGAAAATCGTGGGGCGGGGATGTTTATGTCCTTCACCAAGGATGTCCTTTGACATCTTGATAAAAGAATAAAATGCACTGGCCGGTCCACTCAGCCTCTGCCTCTGTGTCCGTTTGTGCCGCAGGTGTTAATGCTGACGTTGCAGAACGACCCCCCCACCTTAGAAACCGGAATAGAGGATAAGGACATGATGAAGAAGTACGGCAAGTCCTTTAGAAAATTACTTTCGCTCTGTCTTCAGAAAGATCCTTCCAAAAGGTATGTTGGCCAGCCTCTGCGGAGGAGCTACTGACCTGGTTTGAATCGTGGCAAAGCTTTGTTTGTGGCTGGAGAGAGGCTGGATGAGGACACCGGAAAGGTGCTTCTCGTCGTGAGGGCACCCTGCTCTGGTCCCCAGGTTTCCAGCCTGGGAGTGGAAGACAGTGTGAGTCACAGAGGAAGGGGAGTGTGTGGAGGGTGGGGGAGCCGAGGGAGCCCGAGGAAAGTCTTTGCTGTTCATGGGATCTACTGCGCTTGTTAGGTGTGGGGTCTGCCATCAGAGGAAACGAAGTGAAACAGAAATCAAAAGAAATGGGCCGCGTGGCCTGCAGAAGCAGAGCTGATAGTCTGTACCGGGCAGGTAGAGCTGACCTCGCAGGATTTGCATTTCCTCCCAGCTCCAGTCCGAACCAGGCAGAGCTATTGCATTTTACACGAGCTTCCTCTGAGTTGTAGAACAAGTTGTTTGTACTGTTGAAAAGATTAAGGAGATTGTTCCCTTAGAAAGATTAATCCCAGAAACAGAAACACGTGGCTGTAAATGGACGTCAGTGTTTTCTGTTTCTCTTGGGTGATTGCACAGTGGTCTGTCTGCTCTGGGGCTTGCTTCTCCTCCTCTTGTCGATGACTCTGAAGTTCCTGGGAGTGAGCCGGGAGTCCGAGGTGTTAGACCACTTAGAGAGGGATGTTAACGAAGTGGAACTTGCACTGCCTGGATCTGGGGCCTCCATCGGGCTTGGCTGTGGGTGAGGCTGTTGTAGCGTACGATGAACAGGGGCTTACCGACCTGGGGGCCTGTGCCATCTACCCTTGATCCAGCCAAGGGGCCAATTTACTGCTTACAGTTTAAAACTAAATACCGGACTTTTCTTCTGGCGCATTCACTTTTTAAGGAAAGGACCTTTATAAAGTTGTTTCCACCTGAATTCTCTCTCTGAAACCGGCTAAGCATTTTACCTTGACAACCTGACCTACTGTGTGAATAGACTACCCTTCCCTGTAGTAAACAAAAGTTCCTAAAATGAGTTGACTTATCCTTGGTGGCTGCTCTTTCCACTCTTTTGAATTTTACTGAAACTGCCTTAAGTCTTTTCCACCCAAGCCATTTTTTCTCCTGGAGCCAGGTCTAACGACTATTTGCTACGAAGCAACAGCCTTCATAAAAAATAATCGTGTTTATTGTACGAGGCAGGGTTATTGTGGTACACACATGGCAATTTCCGTAAACTCTTCATTTGTTTTTCTACTTGACGTACAGAGCTTGTTTCCCCTTCAGAAATCATATTGATCTTTCACTGTGGGCTGCCAAGGACTGGCTGCTAACAGACCAGAAGGTCCGTGGTTCAAACCCACCAGTCACTCCACAGGAGAAAGATCCGGCAATCTGCCTCCACAAAGATCTTCATCCTCGGAAACCATCTGGGGCTGTTCTACTCAGTCCTGGAGGGCCTCTGTGCCTGGGAGTCAACTTTAAGGCAGTGGGTTTGGTTAGCAGGTGAAAGTGCTCTTAGATTCTAATATTATCTTAACCCCTGCTTGGCTGCCCTTCACATTCGGTGTCATCAGCAGTTGTAAGTTTTTGATTTCATCAAACTAAGAGCCTTTGATCCAGTAAAGAAGCGTCGATGGTGCAGTGTGGTTAAGTGCTTGGCCACTAACTGAAAGGTTGGTGGTTCAAACCCACCAGCTTCTCTGTGGACGAAAATGTGGCAATCTGCTTTTGTATAGATCACAGCCTTGGAAACCATATGAGGCCGTCCACTCTGTCCTTTCCAGGGTCCTTATGAGTCAGAACCAACCAGAAAGCAGTGGGTCAGGCTTGATTGAGTTTAGCTATGGCCCAATGAGAGAAAGACATTTTTTCTAGGTAGCACTGGGCTATTACTGGTGTCTTGAAGGAGTCCTGGGGCAGCTGTGAGCTAGGCTTTGGACTGCTAACTCCGAGGAAGGCATGTGAGGCTGTCTGCCACTGTATAGGCTGACATGATGACAGTGGTTTTTTTGGTGGTGATTCTTGAACTAGTTGAGATCCCACCTGGTGGCTGCAATGTGCAAAGTCACAGGACTCCAGCTTATTAAGAAAATGTTCTGCAGGGCTGAATGTACTTAATGATAGAACAGTATGTTTTTCATGAGGTTTATACTTTTGTGAAAATGTTATATTTAACCACACAATATTTAACAAATCATATTTATTTCTTAATGATTTTGAAAGTCTTTCCAGGGTTTATTATATGATCTTAAATACAATGTTTTCCCTGCTCCTTGCTCCCACATCCCTTGTAAAGATTCCGTCATATATTGGGATCTGTACTTCAGACCATTCTTAGAGACACCTGGTGGCACTGTGAATGGGTGTTGGACTGCTTTAACTCCCAGGTCAGTGGTTCAAACCCACCAGCTGTTCCCAGGAGAAAGACTAGACTGTCTGCTCCCATGAAAAAGTACAGTGTTGGAAACTCTTGATTGGGTCGCTGTGAGTCGGACTCAACTCCATGGCCATGGGTTTTTTGGTGGCTCGGTGTTTGTGCGTTAGGCTGCTAACCACAAGGTGAGCGGTTTGAAAGCACCAGCCCTTGCACCTTGTCCTGTGGGATCGCTGTGAGTCAGAACCAGCTCCCTAGCAGTGCGTTTGGTTTGGTTTGGTTCATAGTGGATGTATTTTCATCCATGGAGCATGAGTGCGGGAAGGATTTCTTTTAGACATTTTGTCTCTAACTTGCTCTGTTCTCGTTTATTTGTCCTCCATAGCAAGCACCTCTAGACTGTTAGAGACGCACAGACTTCTTTTAAAGAAAAACACATAGGTATTGAGTATGTATGTGAGGGATTTAAAGACATAAACAGATTTATGGCTTGTGAGCATGAAAAAGGTGATATTGTTAAATTATTATTATATGGGATGTGATTTTATAATGGGAGGTACAGATGGATATGCTGTGGACTACTAATCAAGGTGGTTGGGACAGTCAGTTCATAGCCACCCAGGGGCCGCAGGAGCAAGTCCTGGAGACCTGCTTGCAAAAGGCCACCGTCCTGAAAGGCCTATGGGTGCCCTTTTCCTCTACCCACATGGGTCTCCAGGACTTAGTATCAGCTCCATGGCTGCTGGTTGAGTGTGTGTGTGTGTGTGTGTGTGTGTGTGTGTGTGTGTGTTGTGTGTGTACAGTTCTTCAACCATGGGTATTTTAGAGCTCTGCCTCTGCTTATTTTACTCAAGGGCTGTTCTCCCTTTGTCTCTGCTTAGAGTTAACTACACCTGGGTATGGTTCTGAGCTCTACTTATTATCTGCAGGACTCAGTTTCTTCCTCTGTCAAATGAGACGACTCCCACGTACTTCTTTGCTGCTAGGAAGGATTGCGATAGGGCAAGGAAGGCAGACAGCACAGTGCCTGGTAGTTCCCAGAGGCTCAGGGATTCAGGTCGTTGTGTATTTTTAGAGACACCCTCTCCTGCCTTCCTCATCTAGTGGAGTTAGTGCAGCGTTCAGTTTTCCTGCAGGATTTTGAGCATCTCCTGTAGGGCTCATCGCACTGTTGGCTTTATTGACTTACACACCCAACTTCATCATAGATTGAAGGTGCTTGCTTGTTTTGGGGTGGTGGAGTTCTGTTCACAGTGTCTGGTTTGTACTATGTCCTCAATACTGTTTATTGAAACCCCAAGAAGAATACGGGGAGCTTGGCTCTGTGGAGGTGTTGTCACCCACTGAGACAAGTTTCAGCAGCAGAAACCAGGTGACAGTAGATTGCGAAACGAGGGGCAGAGGTGTGACGGTCCCCACTTGTCACTGCTGCCTGCATGTACGTCCTCTGCGAGGAATCTGAAAGCAGTTAGCCGCACGAGGACCCCTGGCATGCTGAGGACCCTTCCAGCAGTGTGTGAAGGAGGTCACTGAGGAAGAGGAACCAGGGCAGGCTCACTTGGAGGGCTCCTGGATCTTCCTGAGTAAGAGAGATCTGGAGTGTTGGAGCCCTGTGCCTCATCCGAGCGTGTGTTCTGCATAGGCCTAGACAAAGAACTTCTTATATATAGTTGCATAAGGGACCAGCTTGCTACATCTTTAAAAAACAGATCAGCCATCCTTGATCTTGTGGGTTACATGCTTTGCATGGAAGGACGCTATAAAAAGAACCAGCATTTTTTTTTTTTTGAGAAACAAGGGGTGGCGTTGCTCAGTTAAATCCATAAGAAGTGTGGGCTTGAATAGTGTTACTTTTGGGGGACATGGCGGAGCGAGGAAGGCAGAGTTGCTTGAGGTCAGTGGGCTCTTAGGATTTAGTAATGCACGCTCTTAGAGCTGCTTAAATGGTTATCTTGTCCATCCCGAATCCTCTGAGAATCATTCGAATTCTCAGTGGCCCGTAGCTCATCCATATGCATTAACCGAATCCCTGGGAGGGGCTTTCTTCTGAGAATGTTGGTATGCACTTGCTGACCTCACTGTGTGGTTTCCTGACGGTTTTAAATGGAGTCATCATCCAAAGTCCAGGGCTTTGGCTGCCGGTAGCATTCTAGCATTGCTTATAAGACAGGATTTGTGTTTATAATATATTGACTGGCTCTGCATTTGTTAGTGGCCATGTAAGACCTGACTCTGCTTGCAGAATTCTTTCTCCCGTCTACTCAGCCAGAAGGCGGCCAGCATGGATCTTTTCACAGTCCCTGGCAGCACCCGGGTAGTTGCTATGGCGTAAAAACCAAGCCAAGATGGAAAACACACACAAACAAAAACCCAACATCAGATTGGCAACATGCACCTCCGCTTCTCTCAAAACTTCCAGCACATTCTCCACTCCCTCCTTAGCCTCATTCCTTCCAATTCCACCCAGGCTCCTCTCCCTGCCCTGCCACTTCCCCCTCCATCCCCACCTCTGCCCCCATACTTCTGTATATAGAGCTGGCTTGGGTAGGATCTGATTCCAAAGCTGTGTTTAGTGATCCTGTGTAGAGGACAAGCCTGCGCTATTTGGGTCAAAAGAGTGGGGCATCTTCAGACGATCCCTCCTTTCTGCTCTCATCCTAGTCCTGTGGACTTTGTGGTGGAAGGCTTGGAGGGGAATTGCCTGTCCCTCTGTACATTTTTGGTTACCATAGAAATGACCTTGCTGGGGAAGGGAAAGTATTTTCCCAGCCCTGTAGCTCAAGGTATGTCTGGCATTTTCCCAGACTTCTCTCTTCATCAGCGGTAGGCTGGGGGAGGGGGGGGGGTACGCTTGCTTCTTTGTGTGCAGAAGGGAGAAGGGGGGTGGTGGTGGAGGTGCCAGGAAGAAAGGAGGCATTGAACTCCTCACTTAAGCCCTCCAGCCCTTCAGAGACTTCCTCCCCTTTCTCCCCCTCTCCCCCACCGCCTTCTCTCCTTTCCATGCCTTTTCCTCTTCCTTTAATGCCAGCATGAGTTTCACGTTCATTGCCTCATTCTCCCATTCCTTGAGCAGATGCTTAGAATTGGGGGCCGACAGAATTGTGCTTCCGGAACTGGGGGATGCTGTCCAGATGCCTGGCAGCATGCATTTTACCTCCCATTTGATCACAGCATGAAATGGAGTGACAGTGGACTCCTTGATTAGTTTCTTTATTTTTTCCCGTGCTGTGCTAGGCATTGGGAAGATGAAACAGAGTCGTGTATGGTGCCGGCCTGGCAGGGCCTGTGACCTAGTGTGGTGGAGTGGTCGGTGACGGAGGGACAGGGGATGGCAGGTAGATGGGGCTGTGGACCTGGTGCAGGCAGCGGTAAGTGAACCTGGCTGAGGAGGGATGTGCCAGTGTTGGATGGCATTTCAGTGGGCTCTCTCGACTGATGGGCAAGGGTGTGCCTGGTGGCTGGCGGGGTTGGGGGGGGCACCCGCAGCACACAAAGAGGGGTGTGCATCTGTCGTGGATGAGCAAGTGATGGTGAGAGCAAGGCCAGGGTGGCTGGAGACAGGCGTCACGCAGGGTGTGATGGAAGAGGGGCCTGGAGGGGTTATGTGCTCGGGCTTGTGCAGTGCTACAGAGTTTTGACTTTCATCTCAAGCTACGGCAGCCCTGGCTATTGTCTTTGTTGTAAGCCACTCACGGGGTCGGCTGCTGGGAGGATGGCGTGGGATGGGGACCGGGTCTGCGGGACGGAGGCCAGCGGGGAGGCTGCTGTAACTGTGTGGACCGGGGGCCGGGAGGGCTCCACCCTGTCCAGTGGTCTGTGGATCCCTCAGCCGCCTTGGTTTTCCTGTCACTTAATAGGAAACCGAAATTCGCGTTCCTTTGTATTCTCTTCAGTTTTATATTCAATTTTTGCTCTGTGTGGTAAGGCGAGCAAACCCAACACTAGACCTTATTCAGCCCAGTCTTTTTTTCCCAGCCAAGTTAAATTTTCTGAAGAAACTTCTGTTTTTAAGAGAACCTTCATTAGCGTCTTAAGCAGGACCAGGGGAGGACACAGACATGCTCTCCAGATAGGGGAGACCCTTGGCAGGGGGCCAGCCTGGGATTCAAAGGTTTGCTGATGTGCACAGAGCTTTACAGAGGGGCACCGGAGGTCAAGGACAACTGTCACACACGCGTGATAGGCGGCAAGTGAAAACATCAGGGTCACAGGTGGGGTTAACCTGAGCGGGGCCAGGGATGTGGTGGTAGACAGAGGAGATTGGTCCACGGGCCTCCCCAAAGCAGTCAGGGCCTGACTCATGTCTATGCGAGCCCTACCCTCAGCCCCACTTCCCCAGCGATCTCCACCAGGGCCAGTCCAGTCTTTAATGGCTCCTCTGTGCCCTCTTTCAATAGCTCTTCCCGTCTCGGAATGCTCAAGTATGCCTCTTAGGCCCCACAGTGCCCCGACTGCCTGCTTGTTGTAAGTCAGGAGAAGGGGTAGGTATGGGTGTCACATTCACTATTGAAGAAAGCCCTGGTGGCACACACACGTTGGGGTGTTAACTGCAAGTCAGCAGTTCAAAAACACCAACCACTTAGCCTGAGAAAGACTTTGTACTTCAAGAGGTACAGTCTCTGAAGCTCACAGGGGCAGTTCTACCCTGTCCTATCAGGTTGCTATGAGTCAGCAGTGAGTTTGGCTTTGGGATTTCTGTTCACTGTTGGAAGACTAGCAGCACCCAGAGTGAAGCCTGACAGACAGTAGGTGCCCAATAAATCCTTCCTGAGAAAAACGGAAGAATGCCTCTGGAGTAGCTCATGGCAAAAATAAATAAATAAAAGGCCGCTGATCAGAAATATGATAGTATACCCCCCAACAATCACTAAAACTAAATCAGATAATGTAGTAGATTTCTTTTTTTTACCTTCTAGGGCACAGTAATATCAGTTTCGAGTCCTAGGGCCTGTTTAGCAACTTATAAATTCTTGAGCTTACCAAAAGATAGAGCCCCAAATCATTGTAGAATGGGGCCCACCTGTTGTTTAGAAGTTTATTTACTGAAAGCAGTTAGCAATTAGTGGCTATTTATAGCAGTGGCTGTAAGAATTAGGGGTTCTTTGTCAAGTATTTGTGATCAGCGGGTCTCCTTGAAATCTGGGGGAAAGAGTAATAATAGCGGAAATCGAAAAAAGTCTTTGCTTAGAAATACAGTTGATGGTCTCTGTAGACTTACATAACTTGTACACTGACACACTTAGAGAAGCTCCCTAATCCTTTCATATGCTTGGGCGTGGCCTCTGGGGACAAACTGGTGGAATTTCTGGTTCCAAAGCAGTCATTTCATTCAACTTGCACCTTCCCCCAGCATCATCATATTTGTCCCATTGATCGTCATTGCCTGGGAGAAAACCCCATGGTACATGCAGTAATGATTCTCAACCTCCTCCCAATTTTTTCTGAATATGAAAAATTAGAAACATATAGATAAGTTGAAAGTAGATAGTCAAATATACTTGTGTACACCAGTTAGATTCAACAGTTATTAGCATTTTGGCACATTAGCTGTATCTCTTTATCTATATTTTGTTGTATTCAACGGGTTGAAAGTAATACACTTGGCATCTGGGTTGACAGTCCTTCCCAAAGAATATTTCCCCCTAATAAACCACACCATTTTCCCTATTCGTTTCTGTATCCAGCATATTTGGACACTTCTAGTTATTGCTAAATGTCTCTCTATGTTTATCACACATCCCTCTCAACAAACCCAGGCTTCCACCAAGGGCCATTTGCTGTACTAGATTGTTTACTTATGAAGTCTGTTTTCTTCTAAAACCAGGCCTCTTTCCTCCCCCTTGGCCTGTTCCCTCATGACATTGACTTTTTGAACTGATCAAGCCATTTTCCTTGCTGACTGCCCCAGACGGTAGCTTTATCTGCTGATTTCTACTGCCACTTTTTATGGGGATCTGTTGACAGAGGTTTGCTATGAGTTGGCGTCAACTCAAAGGCTGTGACTATTGACCTGAAGGAAGCTTGGGGGCGCAGGAGGCTGGGGGGCACTAACCCTTGTTTCCATAAAGATGTTTAGCCTTGGAAATCCTCTAGAGCAGTTTTGTTGCCCTACCTGGTTGTGATGAGTGGGAGTCGCCACTAAGGCGATGGGTTTGGGTTCATTGCCGAAGGACACTATTTTGAAAGCGTGCTGAGCTGATGAATGTCATAGCAATGACAAGTACAAAATGAGTATTTTGCAAATGACTATGACACACCTGCATATTTTAGGCAAAGATGCCAAAACCATTAAGGCAAAGGTCTTTTTGGCAACTAGTTCTTCATGCGTTGCTCTGAAGCGTTACGTGACAGAGTACATGGCGGTTGTCATGAGGAGGGCACCTTTTACCACAGCGCGGCTGTGGGGCCCGCAGACCAAGTGATGAAGCTGAACACCAAGGACAGTCGACTAGCTCCACATGACATCCCTCCACTGTGCTGGGCAGCACCTGTGACGCCTTCTTGTCCGACATGCTTGAGTAAGCTTACTCGAGAGCCTCTGGACTATAGCTTCCCAAGCTTACTCAGCGCACCATCCCCTTTTTAGGAAAAAGGATACAAACAAACAAAAACAATTCCTCAGTGTCCCTTTGGCAATGAAACACCCCCGCCCCCCGAATCCTTTGAATGCCTGCCCCCTTCTCCCGCCCTCCCGAGGCAGGGTGGCCGGTCACCCACTTTGGAAGCTTTGGACTTCACTTTCAGTTCACAGGGAGCACAAGTGTGACAGCGCCACCAGGAATAGACTTAGTCCTTCCCTGTGAGCGCGTGTGCAGTTTCTGAACCCATGTTTGCTTTCACCAGAAGGACAGTAGCCCGTATATCTCTGAGGCAGTGTCCGGAGTGGGCGGACACCCAGGGCCACACGGGTCCACACGGGTTTGTGGGGTGCTTGCAGTAGCTGCTGCCCCCAGGGAGTCTTAGTGCTACTAGGCTGTGGTTTCTGGGGTAGGATCATATTGCAGCCTGTATTCCTACAATAGAGGGATTTAGCTCAGAGACATGGCAGCCTGCCGCCTTTTAGGAACAGTGAACTCACTGAGGAAAGGGTAAGGGCGAAGGATGGAAAGTTGACCATGCCCCAAGCATGCCACGTCCCGGAGTTTCAATGTCTTGCTGTGGAGGTGTTTGGAGCGGACTGGAAACTTGGCCTGGTTTCATGGGTGCCAGCCTAGGATGAATTCAGTTCCCCGCTTTGCTCTTCCTAAACGGTCTTCCGGAAATAGCGCTAGGTTAACTTGTTTCATCAAGCGGTGTGCTTATTGAGTGGTCATTGTCTCAACTCTAATTTATTGTTGATCTTTCAGGCCCACAGCAGCAGAACTTTTAAAATGCAAATTCTTCCAGAAAGCCAAGGTAACATGCTTAAAACACCCAAGTAAATCTGCTATTTTGAAATCACTATAGCTTTCTGGTTGTGATATTTGATTTTAACCCGTCGGGCTATTTGTCTTGCAGAACAGGGAGTACCTGATTGAGAAGCTGCTCACGAGAACCCCAGACATAGCCCAAAGAGCCAAAAAGGTAAGTACTGCCCACGGTCCCCACCCCAGGAAGTGAGACCCAGAGAGAAAGAGAGGGCAACGATGTCCTCCGAGTCAGGAAGATCAGGTTGGTCCATCCGGGGCGGGCGGCCTGCATTTTGCTCTTTGGTTATCTCAGCCTGCTGTAATGTGTTTGGGTGCGGCAACAGCGAGCACCTTATATGATTTCAATTTCCTAGTTATCAGTTTGGCTTGAGGACGGTTTGGGGCTCCGGGGGGAGCTTCAAATGCTAGAGAGTTAAAAGCTGCCCTGCCATATCTTTCATGTGGGTATCCCAGAAGCAGAGTGGTTTCTGACCACTGTCTGAAATGGCAAAAGATCGAAAACGAAAACTGCCGTCTTGGACGGCCTGTGGGATGGAGGCTCTCTCCTTCTGAAAGACCCGCGTCCCTTAGCTTGGCCTCCCTTCTGTTAACTGGATTGTGTTAATGATTACCTGGAAAAACTTTCCACTCGAGGCTTTAGATTCTTTTCAGTGACGTGCGTCTGTGAGTTACGACTTGCCACTGGCACTTCTAAAAGCACACACCCACAGAGGGAAAATTTCAACTTCTTTTGCATCTACACTTTTTCTGCCCAAAATTTCATGTGCCGCTGCCCTTCCCCGTGAGGGGTGATTTTCTCGCCCTGTTTAATCTCAGGAACTGTGCTGCTCTGTGGAAAGGGCCGACCAACACTGCTGGGCCAGGCTTGCAGAATGGTTCCTCTTCGCCCCGGACCCAACCTTCTTCGTCAGGGTCGCTGGCCTCTGCACACCGATCTCTCTCCCAGCCACTGCCCGCACCTCTGCACCATGGCTCACAACGGTCTCCACCTCTGCACCATGGCTCACAACGGTCTCCTCGTCCCCCTGCAGCAAATTTCTCCTTCTTCTGTCTCTGTCCCTCTTTTTGGTTCCGCCTGTGAACCCGCTCTACGAGTAACTTTCTGATCACATCACTTACGTACTCAAACGGTGTCTCTAAAACGAAAACCACCACGAGGGCCAGCTGATGAACAAAATAAAAACAAAATGAGGTGGGAAAGAGCAGGTGTCTTACTTGTAATAACATAAAGACCAAGCCTCTTTACCCCAGAATTCACAGCGGCATTTTATTTCTATCTTTATTTTCTATGTCTTCCTTTATATTCTAACCCAAACCAACCAACCAACCCACCCTGTGACCATGGAGTGGATTCCTGTGCTTAGTGACCCTCCTCCATAGGGTTTCCAAGATGGTAGATCTTTATAGGAGCAGATAGGTGCATCTTTCTCTTTTGGAGTGGCTGGTGGGTTTGAACCTCTTATCTTAGCATGAGTAGTCCAGTGCTAACCAGACAGTGCCACCAGGGTTCCTATTCTTGTATTCCAAGCATCAGCCAAACCAAACTGCTGTTCCCTATACCCAACCTGTACTTTCTCTTGGGACCTTTATCAGTTTGGGGTAGGGATAATGGGGGTGAGGGGTGGGAAGCAATCTGCTGTGGCTGTCATTTCCTTCCCTGCTTTAAAAAAGTTAAATTATGTATGAAATATTAGGGTGTTCTGTGTCTCAGACTTTATTTTGGATGGACCTTAAAGAACGCACAGCTGGAGTTTTGAGAGATGTGCTTTTTCAACTCTGTATCCCGCCATTTACCTGGGGTTTGACCTTAGCTCTGAGCTTTTGCTTTCAGCCACCCCATCATGTGGAAAGTGGCCCCCCATCTCAGGGACACGCAGCGGACTAAGGGAGACGGTGCCATAGTTCTTTAAGCACCCTCGAGACAAGAGAGCGGCCCGTTGTCAGGCTCTCCAGCTGCTCTCGGGTTGGCTGCTGCCTGGCGCATCTTACAGTGTAGTTCCTTGCCCAGGGACTCTAGGGCAGGTTTACTGACAGGGACAGTGTTACTATTGTGCACATCTGTGTTATAGTAAGTTCCCCAAACGTTTGCTGCCTGATGGGCACATATGCTTGGGTGGACCAAGCAAAGGCTACAAGAAACTGACCTCATTGCCTTGCTTTGAGCTCCTTCAATTCTTAACGTACATGGGTTTCTAGCATCCTTGTTACTAGTAGGCTCCCTCCCTCTGGCTCTCAATGCAGGTAAGCAATCTTAACATTCTTTATATGAAGCTTCTCTCGGAGACGGGGCACTAAGCAATGAAAAGCAAACAAACAGCAAATCCAAACCCACTGCCGCAGAGTTGGTCCCGGCTCCTAGCGGCCCTGTAGGGCAGAGTAGAACTACTCACTGAGGGTTCCAAGGCTGTGCATCTTGATGGGAGCAAGCAGCCTTGTTCTCTCTCAGAGCCGCTGCGGGGATAGAACTGCCGACCTTGCAGCTAAACAGCCCATCCTGCTACACTGCTTCAGGGCTTCCGCAATGTAATTTCAGTGGCCTGTGTAGTGAAATGTAAGCCCTTGCGGTGGGTTCATACAGGGGCCCACCTCTGTGTTCCCTGTAAGAGCTGGTGTGGGGAAGCCCTTCTCTGGACGGAGGCCTCCTCAGCTGCTCTCCCTCGTCCTTATGGTCCCTCTGAGTCTGATCTGACACTAGCTTCTGTGGTGTAGCTGGGCTCCCGAGGGGCTACTTGTGGATGGGAGCCCTTTGATTTTTGTCTTCTCGTTTTCAGTGTAAGAAAAGCAACCGCAGCATTCCCTCCGTGGGTATGACATCACCTAGCATTGAGTCAGCGTCGCCTCCTTGGGGCCCCATGCTGCCCTGGGACGGCTCTGCTCGCGAAGAACTCCAAACGCTGGTTTTGCTTTTTTAAAAAAGAAGTGATCGCCAGACCTGTTTTCTGCGGTGCCTCTGGGGAGACCTCTTTCAACGGCTACCCTTTCAGTTAGCCGCCAGGTGCCTTTGCTGTCTCTGGTTCTAGGGACTCTGGCAACTGAAATGCTGCTGCTGCTGTATGCTCGTGAGTTGATTTCGAGTCGTGGTGACCCCATGTGACAAAGGAGAAGTGTCCCGTAGGGCTTTCTCCTACACAGCTGCTGGGCGTCTGTGAACCCCCAGCCTTTGAGTTAGCTTGCCTGTTGGCACCACCTGTCTCCTGGTTGCCTGGGAGTAGGGATCATCTTGATTTTCTCTTACCCTAAATTTTCTGCCTATCAAATGGAAATTT
Source organism: Echinops telfairi (assembly GCF_000313985.2). Taxonomy (NCBI): domain Eukaryota; kingdom Metazoa; phylum Chordata; class Mammalia; order Afrosoricida; family Tenrecidae; genus Echinops; species Echinops telfairi. The sequence goes on from NW_022103900.1 coordinate 6,312,748, forward strand.
CATTCGACCCCAGGCAGGCGGTGAAGGTTAATGAGAGGTCTGAAGTTCTGGATCACAAGGCGTTCTGTAAATTCTAAATGAGAACATGCTAATCATGACCCATGAGAATAGGGTTAAGGGCAGTTATATAACTTCTTTTCAACTTTTTATTTATCCTGTGGATGAGAAGAAAAACTTTAATAGCCATTACTGTTTCTCATGTGACTCTCCAGGGACCTGTCTCCTGCCATCTTGGGGGGTTTAAAAGCCTAAGCACGTGATGTTCTCTCATTTGCTAGCTGCCTTGCGTGGGGGAAGCATGTCAATAATTCTGTTAAAATGTAATGCAGATGCTCAGAGCTGTGTGCTTTTCCTTGTAGGAACAGTCACGCACCATGTTGGCTCATGTGTAAGTTCTATGACACAAACCTTGAATTGTCACATCCACATGCATATTCATATGCTCCTAAAGCCCCCATAAGGCAGGATGGGGGCTGGGGACTAGAAGGTACACTCATGTCGGAATGCTGAAGGATCAGCCAAAGGCGTGTGGGCCAGGGCCGGCGTAGTTAGGGAAATAGGATACATAGCTCTTCTTTTTATTGCGCTTGCCAATATTTTCATGGGAAATACAATTTCTGGGGGACTCCTGCTTGCATTCTCTCAGTAATGAAACTGAGAAAGCTGGAAATGGTTCACATTACCGGAAAGAAAAGGGTTTTTGTATCACTGCTACAGCATCAGTGGGAATTGGAAAGACCTGGGATGTCGCTTGTAGGCCCCAGAATTTCTTCTATGAGGTTCAAGATTTATTTTTCATTATGAATCCTAGGCTGCTGGCTCCATTTGATCCTCTGACGTGCTTTGGAACCAATGGGGTAGAAGTATTATACTTCGCACCTTTTTTTAAAAAGTTTTTCTTCTTTAACCTTTTGTCAGTTGGGTGAAGGTCTTCAGATCAGATCAGTTGCATTTAACAGTTCATACACCTTTTGTTTCATGTCACTGATTGCAATCCCCACAATATAACATCATCACTCATCCTACTGCCTCCCTGTGCTTCCTAACTGCATTCCTCCATCTCTCCTCGCCCTTTCCAACTCTGTCCTTAGGGAAACACGGCCCCGTTGTTCTGAAATGGCTGACTGTTCTAAGGTGGGTCCACCCCTCTAGTTCTTGTTTCTCATGTGGACCTGTCTGCTGGCTAGAGGAAAATCGAGCCAGCGTGCACATCCGTTTTCAGACCTGCAGGTTGAAGGGCTGTCGTGTCAGGGCTTCCGCCCATGTCTCTCTGATCCTGAAGTCTGATCTTTTTGGCACTGATTTTGACTTTATTTCTGCATTTTTCTCCCGCTATATCTCAGGCTGACTTTCTAATGTGATCCCTTTTGAGCATTTGGTCGTGGTAGCCAGGCACCATCGAGTTCTTCCGCTCTCAGCACCATGGAGACCGACAGCCACAGGGTCCATTCGCAACACTGGACTCATTGCTTCCATGTATCTTTTGGTTTCCACCACTCTTCTTTCCTCTGGACAGAGGAAGATCCATCAATAGTTCCCTCTTAGATGGCCAGTCATGAGCTTTTAAGTCCCCAGTGGTTACTTGACCAATGTGGGCCATAGAACATTAGCTTGATGGATTATGCTATGCCAGTTTACCTTGGTGTCCCCTGAGCCCCCAGGACGCTGCGACTTATTCCTTCGAGGCATTTGGTCATGACTTTGCGGCCCTGTGTGCTTCACCAGCCTCCCAGGCATTCACATTTACTTAAATGTCTCATGTGTATCGATAACTTACACTATCTTCTTAGAAATTTTCATTTAGAAATGACTTCAGACTTTCAAAAAAGGTATAAAAGAACGACAAAGATTTCACATCTAAGTGTGTGTATATATATCTCCTTTCTCTCATTTCAAACTCTTTGGGGGAAGTTGGAGATATGACACCCTTTCCCTCAGTGTGTGTTTCTTTAAAACAAGGATTTTTTTTTTACATAAGAACGGCACAGCACACAAAATTAGGAAACTAGCACTGACCCAGCCCCACTACTTAATTTGCACACATCCAAATTCTGTGTGTCCCCAGCTGTCACACTTGTACCTTTTATCTGGCCCAGGATCTGATCTCGACTAAGCTGCTTGTTCACTTTTAGTCTCTTTTCACCTAGAGCGGTCTTTCTTTGCTTTTTCATAACTTAGACACTTTTGAGGAGTGTAGACAGACCAGTTATTTTGTGGAAGGGCAGTTTGGATTTCGCTGATATTTTCATCATGATTGGATTCCAGTCATGCATTTGGGGGATGGGGGTGAGGGAACAGACATGAAGAAGCCCAGTCATGGTTTCTCCATATTAGGAGGCATATGATACCAATTTATTTCCTCATTGGTAATGTTCACTTTGATCACATGGTTTAGGTGGTACCCACCGGAGTTCGTCTTTATAAAACATTGGTAAGTAAAACGCAGACAAACCAACCAATCCATTACCGTCAAGTCCGTTCTATAAGCAGAATTGGACTGTGGCCCATAGCGTTTCCAAGACTGGTGGTGTCCAGCTGTGGTCCCTTCTACTACCAGCCACGCCCTTGAGCACTGCGCCTCCAGGGCTCCTTGTCAACGCAAGTAAATAGAAAGAACTCGTTCATGTTGTGTGCATCCAGTACGTTCAACATGGAAAGGGAGAGTGACTCTCCTCACCACATTGGCTCACATGGCTGTACACTCATGGGACACTCATGATCGGATTTCCCTGTCTCGGGTACAGGGAACATTCAGCTAGGGTGGGACACTCAGATTGATGAAGGAAGTGGGATAATGCCACTCCAAGCTCTCTGTCGGACTTGGAGGCAACGCTTATTGGATCTGTGCCCTTCTTTGGGCAAGCTACTAGTGGTAATCATTTCTTTCAGCACAATTAATACCAGACTAGACCCAAGGAGCTGAGATTGAAGAGGTCCCAAATGCCCTACTCTCCCAAGATGCTCTTCAGCTGCATTTTACCCCCACTTCCTCCCTTGAGTATATGCCTTCAAGGCTCTGAGTTCTGCGAGTCATTGCAACATCCCACACAATTCCACGGCATTTTGAAGAAACGGCTCAGGTGGTTGTAGGTGTGGTTCAGCCCCAAATCTGAAGGTCCAGCAAAGGAGGACAACATGTAGGATCCAGAGCCAGAAGCTCCACAAGTCAGGGCAGCCTCCTTCCTTCTACGAAACCTGCATTGAGAAATAAAGGTGTGGCTTCTTGCCTTTGAGCAGAACATACCCACAAAGGAAACAAAGGATAGTGTCTAAGTCAAGCACTCTTCAAGGTGCCCCCAAGGAACCAGACGGTGTGACTTGGCTCACACCGTCTATGAAGTCAAGTTTTCATGCCATCCTGTTCCCGTCCACAGGGAGCCCCGGTGGTGTAATGGGTTGGTCACTGGGCTGCTCGCCAAAAGATAAGCACTTGAAAAACCACCAGTCGCTCCCCAGGAGAAAGATGAGGCTTTCTACTCCCGTACAGTGACAGTCTTGGAAACGCACAGGGGCAATTCTACCCTACCCTCTAGGGGCGCTATAACTCAGTGTCGATCCCATAGTGAGTTTGGTTTCGGAGAATCCTGTCCAATAGAATCGTAGTGAGCATCTTCCAGAGTAGAGTTATAATCACAGGCAAAGGGCCGGTGACTGTAATACATCACAAAAATTATGGCTAGAAGTGTCATCTTAACTATAAATCAATATCTAATCCCCCTGATCCTGATCTATAAAATGGAGCCCGAGGTGCCTGCGCTGTATTGCCACATGGATTAGAGGTGATCCGTATAGACGTCTGCGCTGTGTACGACACACATCTGTAATCCTCCCTGTTATTACCATACAAATAGGGAGAAATCATAATTGTGACTGTGGAAGATGTAGAGACTCTTTAAAAGTCCTGGGTGGAACCGAGACTGAAAGAGGGGCTTGGTAGTGAAGTCACGTATGGGGAGCCGGAAAGACTGTCTACTGCCGTTGCTTCTTTATGGAGTGGAGACGAAGTTTGGGAAGCTTATAAAGAGCAAGGTGAGCACTGCAGTCGTGAATTCACGTTCCTGCAGACACCTGTCCTTACTTCCGTCCCATCCTGAGAATGGGCGAGAGCAGGGCTTTCTCTCGCTGCAGGGCCCCTCTCCACCATGAGGTGGCGCGTCTGCCTGCTGGTGAAGAGCCTCCGAATGACTGGAATGAAATCCACACGCAGTTGATACAATTGTCTTACTGCATGTGGCTCCCTGACTGATGGTAGAAAGTTGTGCTTGGAGATGAGGGTCGGGACAGGTATGGTTATCGCCACTTACAGATGTGGAACCGGACCCAGATGGAGGTGCAGTGACTCACCTGAAGTTCAGAGACCTAAAAAGAGCCGTAGGTGCATCCCGATTTTTACTCCAGATTCTGTGCTCTTGACCAGTCAAACTTCAGAAGGCTGAAGAGAATGAAGGGGGAGAGGAAGGACCTAGAGATGGACAAGGCAGACAGAGCCCAGTGGTGGGGGTGGGAATACAGGGGGTATTTATCAAGATACGTCTTTCTCAGAGCAAGCAGCCTGCCATTTAGCATATGTGAGGGGGGTGTCCATGCCTCTCACAAGCATTAGGATCTGCTGTGGGCACCATCAGAGACATGTTGGAAGGTTACCATGGACCAGCAGGTATGGGGTGGGGGGAATAAAGTAACAACAGGACTTTGGAAACTGGCTAGTGAGAATTTGGTAACGTCAAAAATCATCGAATCCCTCTCAGAAGCTCAGTTTGCAGTTATAAAATGGGGGAGGAAAAGCTAAATACCGTATTTTTTTGAGGACAAAATTAGGTGAGGCATAGGTAGTGTGGTTGGCGTGGAATACTCAATACAAACTTCCTGCTGTTGAGTCAGATCTGACTCCTAGCGGCCCTGGAGGACAGGATTGAAGTGCCCTGCAGGTTTCCAAGGCTGTGCATCTTTACAGGAGTAGAAAGCCTCATCGTTGTCCCAAGGAGTGGCTGGTGATTTTGAACTGCTGACCGTGTGATTAGCAGCCCGGCTTGTAACCCGTAATGCCTATGCCATGGTGCTAATTGCTACCACTAGGATAGTTTTATTTTTAGGTGTTGTTAGGTGCCGTTGAGCTGGCTCTGCTCCGCGGAGACTTTATGCACAACAGAAGGAAACACTGCGTGGTCCTGCGCCATCCTTACCCCGTTCCTGGGTTTGAGCCCATCTTTGTTGCAGCCACTGTGTCAATCCATCTCTTTCCTTTCTGTTGCTGGGTGCCTGCTCACTTTACCAGCTCTGATGTCCAAAGTACCTGTCCAAGTGGTGAGATGAAGTTTTGCCACTCTTGCCTCTAAGGAGCTCTGGTCTTCTCCCAGGACAGATCCGTTTCCCCTTTTAGTAGTCCACGGTACTTTCAATATTCTTCACCAGCACCACAATTCAAATGCATTGATTCTTAATATTTACGATCGCATAGGTCACTTTTATTATTATTATAGTTTTGCTAGTATATAATGTCATCGTTTTTGTGACTTTCACAGTGCCGCTTGCTGTGGTAACCGCGGTTTCACTTGCCACCACTGCTTCTAGCCCACGGCCCCGAGGGGCAGGCAGATGGCAGCACAGTCATGGCACAGAGCCTGCCTTGCAGTGAGGGGGACAGTGCACACTTTACAAGACATGCAGACACCAGAGAGCCGCAGGCCCGCCGGCCTGGGGGGCAGGTGCGGATCACCAGTATATGCTCCAGAAGGGGTGGGTTGTAGAGCAGGTAGCTGGGAAGCACACTGTCAGAGGAGGGGGAGGAAGAGCTCATGTGTATTAGGCATGCTCAGGCAGCGCACGACGCTCTAGGTTTGCATCTATCTCGGCTACTGGTGGAGCCGTCGGGTGAACATTGGGTGGCTACCTGCAAGATTGGCCTTTCAAGTGCAACAAGATTGGTGCTCCGTGGGGAGAAGGATGAAGTTGGCTGGTGGTGTACAGGTTTCCATCCTCAGAAACCGTCTGTAGGATCACTGTGAGCGGTGCGAATTGCTCTCACCAAGATAGTTAATTTTAGTATTATTATTTGTTGTTAAGGTGCCATCTACCCTGCCCTGTACCAGCCTCACAATTGAGGCGGTGGGTTTGTTTACTTTTTGCCTTACAACCACCAGTGAGATGCTAAGTAACAGTGCAGATGTTAAGATCGAGTAGCTCATGAAGACTTTATTTTGTTGTTTAAACTATATTTTGAATGATAAGTAGAAAAGGATTATGCGAAGGGACTTCTACAAGTTCATGGATGATCTTTTAATTCCATTTTTTCCACAGAACTTTTGAAGCCCCCTCAGATCGCTTGTAGGCTAAGCCATCACGAACAGCCCTAAGTATCACCCCGGTTCCTGTTCTTCTAAGGAGGTTGAGCCTCGACCGAAACCGTATTTGACATACAGTATCCGGGTCGCTTTATTCCCATCCAGCCTCTTCTTCTGTGTCATGAAATAGGCGCATTGACTCTGAATTTGTGCAATAACTGCGCCCCTCTCCCCTGCCCCCTTTTCTGGTAGTGAAGGTTCCGCTCTATCAAGATTCACCATAGTGATCCCGACGCCTGCGGGCCGGCGGTTAGCTGGGTTTGGGCCTGCCCAGCAGGGGGCAGCACTGGGTGGGTTGGGCCCGGAAAGGGGCGGGGCTCCAAGTGGTGCCGCCCGGAGGTCTCGGACCGGCAGGAGCAGCCTCTGAGGTGAGGTGAATTCACAGTAACTCGAGCCGGATGGGGAGAGTTTGGGTTTTGCTTTTTGTTTTGACTGGGCCAAGAAATGGAAGGGTGATGGCCTTTCAGGAGTGTTCATTATCACCACTTTCGTGGACCGTCACCTTTTTGTAGCAACGAATCAAAGCAGCCTGACACTGGCGATTTACACGGTTGATGTGAAACACAAAAGTACCCATTTTGAAGAAGGGATTTGAGGCGTTTTCAAGTATTTTGTGTGGGTGGGTTAATAAGGTCCTGAGGGCTGGGGGTACCAGGCCATTTCCAGAAAGTTCTTTGGGTCTGGCGGATCTCCTCAGAGCCCGGGAAACAGAAGAGGGACGCCAGTGGCCTTGCTTGTCACCTGTTCGGGAGACGGATGTGCGCCCATCTCTAACGAGTGCCACTGTAGCAAGCTTTCCGATCAGATGCCCTGGTGACGCAAGGAGACCCGAGATGGGTTTCCATTTGGGGTGTCTTGTCCCGCGGGACCCGGGAGGGAGCGGGTGGCGCTGGCTGAGGGGGTTATTTTTTCTGAGCGAGAGCGGAGCACCCCGTCGGCCAAGGAGGTGGAAGCTAGCGCTCGCGGGCGGTCTGGAGCGGGCCCGGGCTCACCGCAGCGCGCCTTCAGTCAGCATCCGGGCTGCGGCTGCGCGCGGACTCGCGCGGACTGGGCCACCAGGGGGCGCCACGGGACAGGGAATTGCCGTCAGCTCTGCGGACGGACGGGACGTGCGCGCGGCAGTCGGTGGACAGCGGTGGGGGCTTGCCTCGTGCGTGTGCCCGGAGTGGATGAGGCAGAGGTGAAGGGGAGAGAGAGAGAGAGCCAGCGAGCCAGGGGTTGAGAGCTGAACTTTCCAATCGGCTGGCGAATGTAGAAAGGAAATGCCCATGTTGCGGTGGCCCCTTTGCCGTGCCGTTTGACTTGGTTTTGAAAGGCTGCACTCTGGACACCGTGATGAGCCAACCCTGGCATTCTTGTGTAGGGGAATGTCTGTATTTTCAGATCAGGGTATCCTTTAAAGACTGCTCCCTTGACAGCTTTATACATTTTCATGGAGCTTGGGTCTCCAATTGAGGTTTAAAAGTGGTGGCACAGGTGGCCCTGTGGCATAGTGCTTATGCATTGGGCTGCTAACAGCAAGGGGGCCAGTTTGAAATCTCTTCCTGAGAAAGACAAGGCTTTTGATGCCGGTAAAATAAATGGCGTGTGTTTTGAGACACGCTGTTTTCATAACTTCAGTTTGGAGAGAAATGCATTTTTCTCCCTTTGGGGAAAGAATAAGCCCTATTTCCTGTCACTTGGGGGGCTGGGGGAGAAAGAAAAAGCTGGTGGCTTCTTTCAAAATGGTAATCCAATTAGATTTCTTTTTTTAATTTGTTTTATAGATTTTATTTAATGTTAATACATTTTATTTAAGGAGTTTTACATATCTTTGTCATCCATTAGTTCCTCTAAACCTTGTGAAAGTTCATCTTCAAGATAGCCCTTTGTAAGGAGCCACCATTGTCCAGTAGGCATTAATCTCAGATCTGTCGATTCTTCTGGTTACACCACTTTAACCTCCATTATGGACAAATGTCAAACATTTCATGCCTGAAAATTCTGTTATTCCCTTTAGGGCCACCTTTGGATCTCATTCATTCTGCCTTCCTCTCAATTTCAGATATCCTGAACATTGAGTTGTAATCCCTGCAGCCCCTAAGAAATGTGCAGATTACACCAATACCTGAAAGTCCAGGCATCAAGTTCCAGATAAAATGTCTGGTTTGTGTTTCGTCGGAAGCCCTCAAAAGCAAGTCCTGGGAAGTGTCCACAACTGTCAGACACTGTGCTCTAGTGACTGGTTAACCAATTAGATTTCGTAGGTTTGCATATTCAAGTGCGTTATGGGTTTCCTTTTTGCTTGTGAGAAATGGTTGTCCAGTCTCTCAAAGTTCATGTTGATCAGATAACTGTTCTGAAACTTCATTGGTATTCATCTGCTGAGAGAAGTCCTCCCGAGGCTGGTTCAGCCTTTACCTATCCCTCCGAGTGCACCGAGGATCCCTAGTCATCCATTAGGCAGCGGCTGCTATCTCCCGGGCACAGTGCCTCTAGTCAGCATTGCAAGTCTCTCATGAAGGAACCAGCCTGGAAGAATGGAAAGGCGTTTGGCTGGAGCTGCAGAAAGACTGCCGTAGAAAGCTAGCAAAAGCCCATGTGATCTTTTGACAACTCCAATGTGATTGTGTCTTCTCCCTAATTGAAAACTCTTCGATGGCTTCTGGTTTCTTCCTGGGGTAGGCCCCGGTGTTCCTGCCACTTGCAGGAGGAGAGCCAAGCCACATGCTGGATAAGCACCACACAAAGCGTCTTTTGATTTATGTTTGCCAACACCCCAACTTAGACTTTACCTTCAGCCATGTAGCCCCTGACCCCTTGGTACAACATACCCCTCTGAAAGCACTTGTTCTACGTTTCTACAACTACACCCTTGTCTGCGATCTCTATGCTTTTTCCATGGCAATGGATTGCCCGGTCCGTTGGTTTAGAATGCCTTTCCTCTACCTTTGTATCATTCCAACCATGGCATCTCTCTGTGGTGCTTTGTGGTGACATGCACCTGCTCCTCTGATGGTTCTGCTAGCTGTCATCTGCATGGCACACATGGGGATGTGGGTTTGTGGTCGCCCTCGCTTACTACTGTTGAAGTTTGCTTCTTTATACGTTTGCTTTCTGTACCAGACAGACTGGGAGCAGAAATGTGAGTCTGTGTCCCTAGTACTGGGTCTAGTTCAATCAATAACTATTTTGTGAATTGAAGCTCAGCAAGCAGGATTGCCAAGTCCTGATGATAGTCTTTATGGGAGCTCATATGAGAGCATGGGGGTGGGGGTGGGGGGAAGGGGTAAAGCCGGCCTGCTTTCATTTATCAAAGAGGAAAGTTGAAGGTATTTTGGAGTTGGTGCTATATTCTTGTATTTCAGGGTTGTCACTATGGGCTTACCTGATTCTAGCTTTAAAAAACTGCGTATCACCAATTTGCCCCATGCCTTGGGTCAGCCAGCTCGCTTTAACATAACCTTTCCCACCTTATCCCTAAGGCAGAATGATTCAATTTTTCATTCCCTAAGAATTTTGAGTTACGCATTTTGAACGATTTGAGAGCAAAATTATAACCCCCACCACTCAGCATTTTCTGCATTGTCATTTTCTTCTCCCAGTCAGGGTGCAAGCCATGGTTATGATTACCCGAAGCCATCCATAAATAGCGAGCTACTTGAGAACTAGATTTAAATGAGTTCTTGGTTATCTCTCGTTTTGGATTACCTGTTAACCTCTCTCCTCATTTAAGGGGATTATTTAAACTCAATGCTTTATGTTATGGTCCTGCACATCTTCAAAATGAGCTAGGCATTTTGGAGAAGGGGCGTTGCCGGTGATGGGAAGGAATGCAATGTTTGTGCATCTGTAGAAAAGGAAGTCTCTATGAGCAGGGGGGATCCCGATGGCTTATCCTTCTCTTCCTTCCCAAGGACCTTGTGTTGTGCTCTCTCAGTCACAAGGACTGTGGTATGGCCAGCAGGGGGCACAGTACACATGCTATAAAAGAAGAAAACCAGAAAACAGGGTTGGCCCTGCTGCTTCCTTTCTGTGATCAAATTTGATTAACATAAGACAGATGCAGAACTGGTTTGTGATTATTTTTCTAAAAGGCCAGAAATATTGTCATTTCACAGTGTGTGTATATGTTTTTCTTTGAAATGTAATTTTTAAAACAAATGAAAATACAAGGGGCCCAAGACAGGGTTACGCTTTGATGTAGGTTTTTCTGGGCTTCCTATTAAATGATGCCTGGTCATTTCAAACACTGACTTAAAAGCGTGTATCATGACTTAACATTTTTTTCTTTCACACATACAGATTTTCAGAAAGGAATGTTGCCCTTCGTACAAATTACAAAGCGGTGAGCGAACCAACAAGTTTCAACAGCAGCTTTTTAATTTTACCCAACTTTTCAAGGGCCGGTTGAAGTTGTTTGGCAACAAGTTTACAGGCTATTGTGGTTGAGCCCTGGTGGCGTAGTGGTTACATGTTGCGCTGCTAACTGCAAGGTCTGAAGATTGAAACCACTAGCTGCTCCGCGGGCCACAGATTGGGCTTTTTACACCCATAAAAGGGATATAGCCTCAGAAACTCACAGGACCAGTTGTACCCTGTCTTGCAGGGTCTCTGTGAGTCGGCATAGACTCAATGGCAATGAGTTTGTCGTTGGATTTGTCTTTGAACCAAGGTTAGGAAGTGGGTAGGGACTGCTAATGCCCAGATGGAGAAGGCCCCTTAGGGAAACACATGCTGAGGTTTCTCACCAACCTTGTGAAAGTGGTAGAAGGTAGACAAAGGGGAGAGAGGAAGGGGAAAGAGAGAAACCAGGCTCCCGGGAAAGATGTGGGGGAAGTTCCAGGACCAGCTCCAGGCCAGCGAGCTGCCACTGACGATGTCTGACTCAGAGGTTAAGACCACGCTTGACATCCTGAGACCAAGTCCAGCTAGACTGCTTCTGCCACCCCACTCTGAGGGTCAGCTGAACCCCGGTGCTTCATTTATGAAGTACAGAGGGGCGGTGGCTTTTCGCTGGTATTTTCAGTGAAATTCAACTCCTTTTTCAGGCTCCCAGTGTTCTACATGGCTTCATCCCCCATTTTTCTCTTAAGCCTTTTCTCATAATTTTCACCACTCACTCTTATGTTCCCGTCTCTCCCAAGATGCTGTTGCTCATTCTGCTTGGAAGTGTCGACCTCTTCCAACCCCATCAGACCTTAGTTACAGATCACAGAGTCCCTCCTCCGGAAAACACAATTGGCAACATAGTGTATGTGTGGTTCTGTAACCTACATTTTAATGTAATATATGTGTGCACATCTCTTTGTGTCAAACAGATTTATATAGTTGTTTTGAATGATGGTATAAAAGTAAAAGTGGCAGACTTCGTGAATCAGCTTGTTCTTGGCAGATATTTAGATGTCCAGTGTGAGAAGTAGCTATATTGTTAACTAAACTGTGATGAGCACCATTGTTCATGCATTATTGCACACCAGTCAGTGCAAGCACTCACTGGCAATTTCAACTCATAGAGGCTGCTGGGTTTGAACTGCTGTCCTTGCAGTTAGTAGCCCAGCATGCAGTACACTGTGCCACTAGGGCTCCTTTTATTGCACACTGTTACTTGTGTTCCTACGAGTGGAATTACTTGGCCATAGATCATAAGCCTTTTAATGAATGATGCACGCTGCTGTTGTGATGTTGGAAATGGAATGAGGCTATCTCACTGTCTTGAAGCCTCAGTCTCAGGTCTTTCATCTGGAGAGAAATATGCTGTGCGTACAACACACGCACATGCATGCCTGCTTGGGGCTTACCTTATGTTCTTGTTAGGGGCCTTCAAGTTGGTTCTGACTCATAGTGACCCTCTGTACAACAGAATGAAGCACCACCTAGTCATATGTCATTTTCAAAATTGTTCTTAATGTTTGTAGCAACTCTGTCCCTCCATCTTGCCCAGGGCCTGCCTCTCTTGTGCTGCCCCTCTATTGTACCAAGCATGATGTCTTTCTCCAGGAACTGGTCTCTCCTGATAACTGTACAAAGTACATGAGATGACGTCTCGCCATCCTTGCTTCTAAGGAGCGTTCTGGCTGTACTTTCCCCTACTTTATATAATGTAATATTATTTTTGATACTGAAGTGTCATCAGCGTACATTTATTTTATTTCACTTTTTTCCCCAGTCTGCAATGAACTATTTTCTACAGCTAATTTCGGATCTTCCAGCAGTTTCAGACTTCCAGTAACTTTAGGTGAGCTAAGACTGTGCCGTGCACTGGGAAACGGGTCGATTTAGAGCCCCTTTCTTAGGTCCAGCTTGAGGGCCTGAATGCTCAGAGCCATTAAAGGTAGTTAGCAGAGAGCCATCGGTGGTGAAGAGTGCTCTCGCTCTGCAGTCTTGGACAAGGAATGATTCTCAGTGTGCGAACTGGGCCAAGTGTGCAGTGTTAGGAGGTGTTTGGGGCCCATTATTCTGTCACTGTAATCTCTTCTGTCAAGAACAAACAAATGATAAACCAGCTGCCGGCCTGAGAGTAACAGTCAAGCCATTTTCATCATCCACTGGCTTATGGCTCTCAGCATCGGGGAGGTCCAGTCACAGCCATTCGGGCTGTACTAGGTGCTTTTCCGGAGCAGCCTCGCCAGCCAGAGCATGGTTCGGATGCTGGGGGTTTTCTCTTTTATTTGCTCTTGTTATATACTATCGCCCTGCTTCAGATCCCTGAGATCCTAACCGTTCATGCTGCTTCAAGTCCAGAACACCCCCCCTCTCCTTTCCCCCTCCTGAACATGGTATAGGGTGGGTTTCTTTGTTTTGTTTTTTCAAGTAAGACCTTGAGATTACATTCTCACTGTCCTTTGCTGACTTTGAACCTTAGGTGAGTCACCCAGCTTCTCTAAACCTTGATGTCCTCCCTGCCCCAACTGCAGTGGGTTTTTTGTGAAGCTTTCATGTGACAGTTCCTATCAAAGGCTTGTGTGATGTCTGGGTTCCATACCTGCCCTTCGCCCTCCTTGCTGCCCTTCTCTCTCTCTGCTTCAGGGAACATTTGCCAAGGGGGGAAGTTGTGGATTACCCAGACCAGCTTAAGGAAGTATTTAAATGTCATGCGAAGAGTGCCTTTTAATTGTCATAAGGAAACGATCGGCGAAGATTAATTAGTGAGTTTCATCCTGTCTCCTTCTGTTCTCTTTCTTCCTGCCTCTGCGGAGCACAGTGTTCCAGCAACCCCAGCCTAGTTCTGGAGATAAAGCTGTCTTGCTGCTCTTCTGCCAAGGCACACTGACCTAGTGGTGTTCTGTCAGAACGTCGAATGATGGAGCGTTATATAAAGCTATCGTTTATTTGTGTCTCATTCTAAGGTCTCCAATTTCTTAATTATTTTTTCAGGATATATTTTTAAGTTTAAATTAAAAAAGGCCTTCCTGTTTATTGTAGGAGCCCTGGTGCCATATTGGTTACTTCTTGGGCTGCTCACCACAGCAAGGTCAGCAGTTCGAACCCACCAGCTGCTCCAAGGGAGAAAGATGAGGGTTTCTTTCTTCCTTTAAAGAATTGCAATCTTGGAAACTCAGCTCTACCCTGAGAGACCCTACCCTGCCCTATATGGTCACTATGAGTCGGCATTGACTTGATGGCAGTGAGTTTGGTCTTGGGTTAATTTATTGTGTACGAGGGATTTTTAA
>NW_022103900.1:6326840-6334700 GCF_000313985.2 Echinops telfairi
CCTACCCTGCCCTATATGGTCACTATGAGTCGGCATTGACTTGATGGCAGTGAGTTTGGTCTTGGGTTAATTTATTGTGTACGAGGGATTTTTAAAAATTTCATGGAAAAATGGAGTTGAGAGATAGGGGCGTTTTCTCCACCAGATTTTGGAAGGTAGTCCCCTTGTATTCATTGAACAGTTCCAGTGACTGTGTTAGAACAAAGTGAAAGTCTTCTCTAGTAAATATATAAATCACCTCCCTCCTATCCCATCCCCCACTCTCCCTTCAAATTTTCTGTGGTGTCATGGTCCCCCCCGCCCTGCCTCCTTCTGGATCCAACCTGCCCTTCTCTGATTTCTCTCCTCCAGAGATGGCTACCTGTTCCTTTCCCGCTGTTGTGAATTGCTGCGTGGACTCCAGCCCACAGGGACCGCTTGTGTGCAGCGTCCAACCGCTCTATAGGATTGTCAAAGCGGTGACCTTTTGGAAGTAGATTACCAGGCCTGTCTCCCAAGGCACTTATGGATGGACTCAAACCACCTACCCTTTGGCTAGTAGTAGCTGAGTGCTTAACCATTTGCACCTCTCAGGCAAATTCAGAAGCAGTAATCCCCAAAACAGTGTTCCCAAACCTTACTGTGCAGATACCCTGCCCTGCAACGCAAAGACTCATGTTCAGTTGGTCTGGGAGCAGGGCCCAGACAGCTGCATGTTTCATGAGCAGGCCAGGTAATCAGTGCAGGGGATTGTAGCTTGCTTCCCTGGTGTGGACGAAAGAGTGCTGCTAACCGCAGTTTACAAAACAACCATTGGCTAGCCCTACTTCATGAGTACAGATGTAAAGGGAAATGCCAGCCCTCTCCCTTTGTCCCCTGGCCTTGGGGCAGTGTTGCTCCACCTTTCGGTTCTTTACTCTGAGTGCACTTTTTAACTCTAAGTGCCCTGGTGGCATAGTTGGTGACTCTTTGGGCTGCTTGCTAACTGCAAAGTCAGCAGTTCGAAACTGGGTCTCTCTGAAGGAGCTATCTATATGTGTGAAGTCTCATTGGCTGTACAGTGATTGACAGGCTAGACTCCACCCCTTCACTGGTAATCCTTTCAAACTGACAACAAATTATATAACTACCACACTGCTCAGGTAAAGAGTTAGTCTCGGAAACTCACAGCAGGGGCAGTTCTACCCTTTCCTCTAGGGTCCCTATTTGATGGCAGTGAGTTTGGAGGGATTTTTTGTTTTTTTTTTAAAACTCTGAATGCCACTGGACTGGCCCTTTTCTAGTCGTTGCATGTGAAATTGGCCTTGTTTGATAATGTTCTCACCTGTCCTCAGTTGAGAATGCCCCCTCCCTGTGAAGCAAGCTGCACTCTCTCCTTGAAGTATGACTTTGCTGGTTCTCTGATTTTACTGGTGTTTTTAATGTAGGCACTCATTTCTGCCCCAGGATGCTAGTGTCTTTGCTGCATGGGAAGAAGGCATGTGGTCATCTTAACATTTTGAGCAGGAAAGATGGGTGAATTGGGCATTGACACACCCTGATGTGGGAAATAAAGTGGTGAGCTTGGACTGGACTAATGAGCGAAGGCTGGGAAACAATTGGAGGCTCATTTTCAGGAGGGTTTCTAATAATGGAAATTGCTGGTATATTAAATAGACTGGAATTAAAAGCACAATGGAATTCTAGAATTAGAAGAGATCCTAACTGTCTTTTAAAACAGCTTTCTGAGAAGATAACAGCTTTTAGAAATGAAACTTCTGAGTAAAACTAAAGTTAATAAAAGGGCGGTGGGTGGGATGCACACACCATTGAAAAAGATTTGGTGATTAGATAGATTAGCCAGATTATCTGAAGAGAATAGAAGGACTGAAGAGATTACCAAAAATGCATCAGAAACGAAAAAAAACCTTCAAACTTGCTGCCATTGGGTTGATTCCGATTCATAGAGACTCTGTAGAACAGAATGGAACCGCCCCTTGTGTGTTTCCAAGACTGTAACTCTTTATGGGAGTAGAAAGCTTTGTCCTTCTCCAGAGGTGCCCCTGGTGGTTTTGAACTGCTGGCCTAGTGTGTAGCTGCCCAATGTGTAACCCAGGTACCACTAGGGCGCTTCATAAAGAGGACCAGGGGGATGGAATTGATGAGAAGAGTACTTTAGAGGTGTGTGAGGTACAGGATGAGAAATTGGGACATAAATGTAATCATAGCATCAGTGGGACATAGGGAGGCTATTGCTGGAGAGGTAATATTTTAATGAACTATGACTTAGCAAAACCACATCAAGAGAAAAGAAAAATAAATCAAAAAGCCTGAGTGGCAAAACCACATCAAGAGAAAAGAAAAATAGAGCAGAAAGCCTGAATGGGGAGAACTGCCTCCACAGTGATCCCAACATTGTAGCTCTTTAAAGAAGCCGGTGACCACTTGTTTCTCTCATCGAGAGGCTGGGAGATTCGAACTGCCTACCTTTCGGTTTGCAGCTGTATGAATAACCATGCCACCACTCTTGATCAGGGAATAAAAATGTTATATTCACAATATCCATTTACAACTGTGAGGAGGGTGCTATACCAGGAAGTGCTCATTCTGTTGTACATGGATTGGGTAGCTATGAGTTTATGAGTCGGAAGCCACCTGAGGGCCCCTTACCAACAGCAGCCAAACCAAACTCACTGCCATTGAGGTGATTCTGACCCACAGTGACCTTATAGGACAGGGTAGAAGTGCCCCTGTGGGTTTCCGAGACTCTTAACTCTTCACAGGAGCAGAAAGTGTTGCCTTTCAAAAAAAAAAAAAAAAAGAAAGTGTTGCCTTTCTCCCACTGAACTGCTGGTGGTTTCGATCTGCTAACGTATGGTTAGCAGCCCAACAACATATCAAAGGGATTGAGTAGAGATTCCTTGCCTCTGACAGGCCAGTAAAGGGGCTTTTTGGGTGGGGAGAAGCAGTCTTTAACGTGCTCCCCCTTGAAGTTTTGTAAATCCTGGAACAGTCCCACGAGTCCTGCTCCCTCTGTTGACCGCTATGAGACAACAGCCAAGACGGCAGTCTTCCGAAATTGGGTCACAGGCTGTTGCAGCATGGGATTGAAGCATCTCCAGGATGGTGGAGCTCACGTTGAACTTCAGCAGTAGGGAATGTGGTGAAGTCCAGGCAGCAGGCATTACAGAAAGTGTCTTCTTCCAGGGGATAAAGTGGTAAATGTAGTGTCCAATAAGGAGTGTTTTCAGCCCGGCATGCTGAGACAGTGGGGTTGGAATTCAGGACAGACCATTTAAATTGCGATTGGTTTGAAGATGTTTTGATTGCCCACAGTGAGAAACACTACACAGGCATTATTGGTGCCAGAGTAGGATTCACAGTCAAATAAGTGCTTTCAGGACCCTTTATCTGAGGCTTAGAAAAGTGTAAAAACATTTTTCAGTTTCTGTGGTCATGGGACACAATCACTATGAACAATTCTACAGTGAGCTACCGCCTGCACAGTGGAGTCCAATGGAGCTCAAGAGCCAGTGAAATTCCCAGTGTCCTTGAGTTTAGATCATCCTCACTTGTGTTTTCCTTGTTCTACTCAGTGTACCTGTGGGCCAAAGAAAAGGCCAGCAATCGCACGAGACAGTCTCTGTGGTTGAAAGTGAAGCAGAGGTATGGAGATGGGAAGTGATTCTTTCAAGTCAGGTAGCAGCAGATCCAGAAACTCTGGGTCAAGATTTTCTATGTTTGATGCCAACTCCCTGATAAGAAAATGTCAAGCCAATTCCCCATTGTATGCTCTATAGAGGCTGGCAAACAGCACGCTTGCTACATGCTAAGTATAATTACCTGAATATCTCTCAGGACAGATGTTTTCTACTTTCAACAAGTACCCACCAAGAGAGGGTAGCCATCTATCAGGAAAGCTCCAGATCCCCAAAGCCTTTCGAAAGGATTACCTACAGCTGTTTTAAAGAAGAGCCCCTACGTTCAAGAGTTGAGGGTTTTTAAAAGACCAGCCTGGCACACATGATGTCATTCCTATGGGAATGAGAATCAGAAGGGGGAGAAGGGGGAGTCAGCATTTAGAATATTTGCAAATTAGACCTGAGGATAAAATGTTAGTCATTCACGCTCCCATTTTTCAGTTTAATAGATAAGAAGTTAAGAAATTATTATCTGAAAAGCACAAACATATTGTGTAGATATTACCATACTACGTAGGAGCCCTGGTTGTGCAGCAGTAACCCCTTGGCCTAAACCAAAAACAAAAAGGTTGGCAGTTCAAACCCACACAGTAGCTCTACAGGAGAAAAGTTGGTGAACTGGTCCCATCAAAATTATTGCATGGACAACACTGATGTGTCAAAGTGGCTAGGGGTCAGAGCCAAGTACAACCACCATTGATGCTAAATAGATGTTGATGGTAAGTTAACCAAATGAGATCAATTAAAAATTTTTTTCTCTTCTGATTTTAAACTATGTGATAGGAAGCAGTTCCCATTCTTCAGGGGACTGATTTATTATAAAAACAGATACACACAATGATGGTTTCAACTTTATATGTAATTGTATAGTGCATTGTAAGCATTAGCACAAGAGTAACTTAAGCAGATATAATCTAGCCTTTGAAGTTCTAGTTCTAATGCATGGCAGAATCAGTGTCAAACTCCAAAGTGACTGCCATCAAGTCAATTCTGACTCAGGAGCAACCCTCCCGAGCAGAGGAGGTCTCCTCTTGCAGTTTTCTGAATCTGCCGATCTCCGCTGGAGCAGCCAGCCTCATCTTTCTCCCTTGGAATGGCTGGTGGGTTCCAACTGCTGATCTTGCGGTTAATGGCCAATGCTTAACTCATTGCTCCACCAGGCTCCTTGGTATTGTCAGTACTCACTGCCACGAGTCATTGCTCCTCGGTGACCCTGTGTGAGTTTCTGAGACTGTAAATATGTAGGGTAGTAGCAGGCTGAGTCTTTTTCCCACAGAGCAGCTGCTGGTTTCCAACTGCCGATGTGTGACTGCAGATCGTAGCTCACCGCATAAACACCAGGCTCTGTGTTAGAGTCATTTGGAGAGGCAATATTAAATGGTGTGATAACAGAATAATTGTCAGAGCTAAGCTTTATTGACCTTAAATTATACTGTCCCAAGTGCTTTGTGGACGTTTTCTCATTAAGTCACCACAGACTGACTGACTCCATGTTCCAGATGAGGAAACTGAGGTGCATTGATTCAAAATCCCATGGCTTCTGAGTGTGAGAAGAGAGGTTTATATGTAGGCACCTTACGCCAGGAAGCTGTACTGATGCGATGGGTTAACCGCCTGTCTATGAGCCAGGTCGGTGGTTTGAATATACCAGCTGCTCTGTGAGAGAATGCCGAGGCTGTCTGGATCGGTAAAGATTTACAGCCTCAGAAACACCCTGGAGCCATTCTGAACCGCCCTGTGTGGTTGCTATGAGTTGGAACCAGCTTAACGGCAGTGGGTTTGGTTTTGGTTCCTCCCACTCCAAAGCCGATGGTTTGAAATATTCTGCTGTCCTGCCTCCAAGCTCGGTTTGCCTAACTAAAGCAATATATTGGGGTCTCGATGTATTCTATTTTCTGGGTTTATGTATCAGCACTATAAGGTAAAGTGCTGTAAACAAAACCCTTATGGCTCTTTAAAGGAAGATAGAATTGTCAGCATGAATTTCAGGGTGCTCAGAAGGTTCTGGAATACAAATAGCCTTTTAGTAAGACACAGTCAATTTCATTTCTCCCAGAATTGGAGTAATTTCTCACACAAGGTCTTGTTCTTTTGGTTGTTAATCCTGCAAACCTTGGCTTAAAAAAAAATCCCTCAAATGTGTACAGTTCCTTATATCCTTCTGAAAGACACTGTATTGGTATTTCCTGCGGCTGTAAGGTCCTCTAAGTAATGGTGTTTACTTATATGAAAATTTCCATTTGATTTTCAAAGGTTTCTGGCTGCACACAGCCTAGATTTGCCTCAGAAACTGACTTAAAAGCCCCGGTACTCCACACCCAATTTAATGACACCACGCCATAGAGTTTTTCTGCAGTGTGCATACCCCCTGTAATAAAACCATGTGCCTTTGAGACGATAGGCCATACGGGCTGTGGTGTTTTATAAATGACCTCAAGGTACCTGCAGTAGGCCAAAACTAGCTCCCAAATTGCTGAAACATGGAGTTATAAGACCACACACAAACCCCGCCATCCTGTCGATTCCGACTTATAGCCTGTATAGGGTTTTCCAGGCTGTGAATGCTAATGGAAGCAGACAACCTTATCTTTCTCCCAGGAAGCACCTGGTGGGTTTGTGGCTAGCTGTCCAATGCCTAGCCCATAGCACCCGTGGTGGAAGGTTAGCTTTAAGGCCTCCAGGCTCTGTTTTATTGCCAGTGACTGTTAGGTTGGGGGAGAGCTTGGGAAGAAGCTCTGAAGTCCTACAGAATGAGGGCAGGGCTCAGTTCTCTTTCCTTCTCATTCTAATGATTTTTTTTTTTGGCGGGGCAGAACGTAGGTTGTTAATGTTGGGTACCATTCAGTTGGTTCTGACTCATAGCGACCCCTTGTGCAGCAGAATGGAACGCTGCCTGGCCACAGTTGTTACATGCTTAAGGTCGTTGTTGTAGCCACTGCTTCAACGCATCTCATTGAGAGTTTTTTTCTCTTGATGACCCCCTGCTTTTCCAAGCAAGGACTTCTCCAGGGACCGGTCTTTCCTGATGACGTGTTCTTAGACACCGTCAAGTTGGTTCCCACCAGAGAGACCCTGTGCACATTAGAAGGAAACACTGCCCGGTCCTGTGCCATCCTCACAGTTGTTCCTATGCTTGGGTCCCTTGTTGGCAGCTCCTGTGCCAGTCCCTCTCCTTGAGGGCTTCCTCTCTTTTGATTTCTCTCCACTGCACCAAGCATGATGCCCTTTTTCAGGGACTGGTCTCTCCTGGCAACATGTCCAAAGTATGTGAGACTAAGTCTCGCCATCTTTGCCTCTAAGGAGTACTCTGGCCATCTTCTTCCAAGACATAATATTATGTAACTATACCAAAACCAAAAAACTCACTGCCATCAAATTAATAATTCTGACTCACTACCCTGTAGGACATGGTAGAACCGTTCCTGTGAGTTTCCGAGATGGTAACTGTAGGAGTAGAAAGCCTCATCTTTCTCCACAGAACACATGGCGATTTTTGCAGTACTGACATTGCAGTTAACATAGGTAATGATAAACACATGCACTTTAAAAATGTAATCTGCCTACACTGCCACAATTACCTCTTCGAAATTCTTTTCACCTGTTGCTTCTCTGCTCAAATATGAATGCAAGTCTTCGTTTGTATTCATTTTAAGCCCCAGAGCACCACATTATACAGCTATTTTGCTATGTCCCCCTTTTTGTACTGACTGTATTTCCACATCAATATATAACTTTCTCATTTGTTTTTATTGCTACCCAATAGTTTCCTGTATGGATCCCTGGTGGTGTAGTGGGTATGCATTGGGCTACTAGCCCCAAGGTTAGCAGTTTGAACCCATTAGCAGCTCTTCAGGAGAAAGATGAGGCTTTCTATTCCTACTTCTAAAGAAGAATTTCAGTCTTGGAAACCCACAGGGGCAGTTCTACGTTGTCCTGTAGGGTTGCCGTTAGTCAGAATTGGCTCTGTGGCTGTGAATTTGGTTTGGATTTACTTGTTTGTAGGACACATCATCAATGATTTTACCAGCCTACTAGGTGGACATCTGGGTTGTTTCCAAACAGTTGCAATGACTAATACTACTTCATTAAAAACATTTGTCATTTGGCATGAGTCTTAAGGTTTATCTGGAGGATGTAGGATGAATTCCCAAAAGTATAATTTCAGAGTCACAGGGTATATAGATCTCACCAAATTGTTCTC
>NW_022103900.1:6335379-6398360 GCF_000313985.2 Echinops telfairi
AGAACACTAGTGATTTCAAACTGCTGCCCTTGTGGTTAGCAGGCCCACACACAAGCCACCACACTACCAGCTCCTCCAACACACACTGAGGAACTGCCCTTATGTGATCACAGCTTCCTCCTACTTTATGTTGCTTTGTTTTCCTGAATTTTTATGGTGTGCACACATTGTACTCAACTCTGAAAATCAGTCCAGACAATTGCAACTTAATTGTTTCTCATGAAGTGGCTGGCCCTGCTAGCAGGGTTATCAGCTGCTGGAGAGTGGGGAGCTTGCGTTTCCTCATTTTCTATTCTTCTTGATGCTACAGACAGTGTTTTAGGAATTACGGGATTTTTTTAATCTCCTGAGAAAAATGGAGCTATTGTTTTAGTAAGACATAATGTATGGTTCTTGTGAGGAAAGATAAATAAATGAAAGTGTGCAGATACTTAAAAAAAATTCCCTGAAATGCCTTTAATACCAGCTAACTGCTGTTAGCATCTGGTACGTGTCTCTCTAGATAAACGTGCAGTTTTCCACCTGTCCTCGTATTGTTTCTAGTCTTGGGTATCGTGCTTTTTTTTACCCCTTCACTAAATATGCCCACTTGTCCCATGTCACCCAGTGTAGTTTTATAAAATATAGTATTTTCTGTACACTTATCAGGGTTTCTTTAATCAATGCCAAATTGATCGACACATATGTGACTTCCAGCTTTCTATCTGAGTGAATACACCTCTCCAGACTAGTACCAAAGCCACTGCTATTGAATTGGTTCCTACTCCTGGTGACCTGCTAGAACAGAGTAGAGTGTTCCTTAGGGTTTCTGAGAGTGTACCTCTTCACAAGCATAAGGTGCCTCATTTTTCTCCCACCGACAGCCTCTTGGGTTTGAACTGCCAGCCATCCTTGTGGTTGGCAGCCAAGTGCTTAACTTATTATGCCACTAGGACTCCTTCATTATCTCATCTCCTTAGATAAGGTGAAATCTTGAAAAATGAAAGAGCTGTGATAAAGCATGCATACTTATTGTGGGATCTTAATAAGCACTTAAGGAAGAGAAGGAAGTTCAGAGAAATGTTGAGTGCTTTCTCCCAGGCAGCTGTCAAATCAAATAGTTATCTGTGGTCTTCAGTCACACCATGCAGCCATCAAATTATAACAAGACATTTTATTCATTAAATAAAAAAAAAAAACCAACCTTCAGACATATTCTTAAGGAAACAACTTTTGCATGCATTTGTGAATGTACAAATGAGTCATTGCTTTCTTCCTTTATCCTCCTGAGCAGTAACTACCTGTCTCTTTCCTCAAACTATTTTGGAAAGCTTGTGTCTAATTTAGAATATTAGAAAAGCATTTTCCCTCCTGCCAAGGTACAGAGAAGAGCAATGTTTTCTGTTTCTTCGAGAATATCTGTTTAGGAAAGTACACAATCTAATGAAAGAGCCTGCAGCTGTGGGTTATTTTGAAGCCTCCCCGAAAACATTTGGTGTGTTTATTTCTTTATTACTCCACTTTATTTCAGGAAGAATTTGATGGCTTACAGAGAGGCATCCCGGGTAGCCGGTTGAAATTTATTTGATAGATGAGAAGAAGGAGGTAAAGAGAAAATAAAGATTGAGTAAACGGAAAGCCAGGAGTGAGGTGACTTCACAAAATATGCATGGAACTTGGGCGTACCAACTTTAGAGGCAGAAGATTGATGGGTGTGGGTGGTTTTACATGGCTCAGCCCCAACATTAAGTCCTTGCTCAATGTGAATCCCAGGTTTGGCCCTGAGCCAGCATGGTCATCTGTTCATGATGATTAGAACCCAGACCTCTCACTCAGAAGGCCAGCTGTTCCTGATATTAAAGTAGGCATTCCTTGAGAAGAGCTTTCTGAATGAGATGAATTCATGATCCCCAGAGTGTTACAGCTGAAGGGGCTTGTAGGGTTGACCTGCTCCTCCTTGTCAGGACCATCTGAAATCCTGCAGTTGTTCATAAGCTGGGGAAGGTTGTAGAGGGTGCAGGTCTGTCTGCCCATGGCTTTAACTTAATGCCAGTTGCCTAACTTCTGCAATCCATAGTTCCCTTCTGTATCAAATAGAAGTAATGACAGGTTCTCATCTCAGAAAGCTGGCCTGAGGATTACGTTGATAATGCAAAGGACTCCCCAGGGACATGAATTCCAAATACACATTGTTGTTACATGCTCTGGAGTCAGCTTCAAGTCATAGCAACCCAATGCACCACCGAATGAAACACTGCTAGGTCCTGTGATATCTGCATAATTGTTTTTATGCTGGAACCCACTGTTGCTGCCACTTGGTCACATACTTATGAAGCAATTGAAAATACCATGGTTTGGGTCAGGTGCACCTTAGTCCTCAGAGTGACAATCTTTGCTCTTTAACCGTTTAAAGAGGTCATGGGCCGCAGCTTTGCCCAATTCAGGACTTCCTTTTCTTCCTTGACTGCTGCTTCCATGAGCATTGATGGTGGGTAAAATGAACTGATCTGCAACTCCCGTCATTTCTCTGTGTAGCGTGGTGTTTGTCTCTTGGTCCAGTTGTGAGGATTTGAGTTTTCTATACATTGAATTTTAATGCATACTGAAGCTGCAGTCTTTGATGTGCATGAACAAAAGCTTCAAGTCCTATCTTTCAGCAAGCAAGAGCATATCACAGGTTGTTAATACGTCATCATCCAACCTTGACTCCAAATTCTTCCCCACACAGTCCACCTGCTATTACGATTTGCTCAGCATACAGGTTGAATAAGCATGGTGAAAAGACACCATCCTGACACACATTTTTTCCCGGATTTTCAAACACCCAGCATTCTGTTCAAATGACTCCCTCTTGGTTTATGTACAGATTCAACATGAGCATAATGAAGTGTTCTGGAATTCCCATTCCAACCTACCAGGATGCATACAGTCACAGAGCTGAAACAGTAACAAGTAGAACCATTGGAGCCCTCTTTTCATTGTTGCTGGTGAGAATATGAAATGGCGCAGCCACGTTGGAAAAGAGTCTGGCACTTCCTCAAGTGGTTGTGCAGAATTACTCTGAACTAGCAATTTCACTCCGAAACACAGCTGAAGAGAAATCATAATGTACACCTACACCAAAAACTCTTACATGAATGCTCCTAGTATTGTTCTTAAAAGCCCAAAGTGGAACCAACCCTCTGGTGCCAACGAAAGGCAGCAGAAATAAATTCTACTAGAACCGTATTTGTTGTTGTTTCGTGCCCCTGAGTCACATGTGATCCTGCATAGTGACGTTGTCGGACAGCTTCAGACTGCCCCGCAGGATTTCCAAGGCTGTAATCTTTTTGGAGTTTGCCACCTATTTCTCCGAGGAAGTAGCTAGTGGATTCAAGACGCTGACCTTTTAGTTAGCAGCCAGGGCTAACCTACTTTGTCACCAGGACTTTTCCATAACCATGTAATAGGATATCAACAATCAAAAGAATTATAGTGCTGAAACATGTTACAGCACAGGTGCACCTTCAAAACATTGGGCCAAAGGAAAGAAATTGGGCACAAAGAATCCTATATTGATGATTCAATTTATGTAAAACATCCCGAAAGGCAACCATGTATTTTGGAGACAGAAGGTAAGTTAACAGTTGCCGTGGGCTGAGGGGCTGGGAAGAAATGGGCTGTAACTGTTCATAGGCATATTGGGCTTCTTTGGGGGATAATGAAAGTTTTAAAATCACTGGTGGTGCTGGTTTTTCAGCTCTCATTGAGTTGTATACTTTCAATAGGTCAACGGTATGGTGGGTGGGTGAATTATATTTCAACACAGCTGTCTTTGCAAAAGGAAATAATGCAGGGCTGCTTAACTTAATTAGTGCCTTAAGCAGTCTACTAATTAGGTAAGCACTCAATTACAAATGAGGCCCAGGTAGGTGAAATGACATGGCGACTTTTGTCTACATTAGAACTCAGTTTTTTCTGAAGTTGAGATCATGCTCTTGCCAGGCAGTAGAATGGCTGCAAAACCTAGCATGACAGCTTGTCTTGCTTTCCCCACTAATGTGGTCCTCAGTTGCTTTGACCCTAATTGACCTTGTTTTTCTTGAATCTTTCCAACGCTGTACACATTTTCAAGTTCCCCAATTGCAGATGCAATATAAATGGAAATAGCAAATTTTTCAATTAGCCATGATAAACTGTTTGAAAAATTGATTCAGGGCCCTGCCTGCTATTGACTTTTCAGAGACTGATTAGCCCATCTGAGGCACATTTGCTTTTTTCCATTTTCCCCCTGTGGCCTGTCTTTGGCCCTTTCACTTTTCAAAGTTCTCCACTGGAGCTAGTCTGGGGCGATCAAAGGCAATAGAGGCCCCTGTCTCTCGAGTTTTCTCAGTAGAAAATCTGGTATGAAGTGAGATTAGTGTTTTGTTACAGTATTTTGACATGTTCATATTGCAGTGTTTTAATAATGCTTTCTTTGGGGAAGACACTGGGCGTTGACAGTTCATTGTAACATGAAAAAATTATAGAGGTCGGTATCAATCTGGTATTCTCATGGCAGCGAAGTTTGCCAGGATTTTTGCATAATTTGAATTGCATTACTTTGCTGGAATTAATGTGGAAAATTTTTCCATCTATGTTGACTAGGGATATTGGTGTATATTTTCACTTTTTGGTGATGTCTTTGCCTGATAAAGTTAGCAGGTTTATATTGGCTTCTTAGAAAGAGTTCAGTAGTGCTCCCATCTCTTCGTTTTTGACGAGATTGAGTAGAATTGGTGTCAACTCTTCTCTGAATGATTGTTAGAATTCTTCAGTGTTGGGTTTGGGGCTTTCTCTCACTTTTTGCAGTATTTTTTAAAATGACAATTTCAATATATTCTTTTAAAATGAGCCTGTTTACATTTTCTACCTCAGTTTGTAAACTTATGCTGAAGATAATTTAAAAAGAATAACAAAAAATGAATGCAGCAGTAAGATCACAGGGGATCAGAAATTTGAAAGAATGTTGAATAAAGGATATCATTGCTGACATCAGGTGAATCTTGAGAATACCAGAAAAAGATTTACTTATGTTTCATAGACTGCATAGATCATAAAAACAATGGATAACGGTGAGAAGAATGGAAATACCAGAACATTTCATTGTGCTAAATTGTTTGAATAGAATAATCGAATACTGCGTGGCTTAAAAGCAGGAAAGGTGTACAAGGGGGTATCCAAAAACCCCCGGAATTGTGCTGCACAGAGCAGAGCTTTCATAGTATGCATTTTTCCCACTAGGCAAGCAAGCAACTCACTGTGAGTTAGTGCACCCAGTGGTGTCTCCTGGGAAGATTCTCGCTGGTCACAGTGAATTTTTTTTGTAAAAGCAGTTTGCTTGAACCTCGTTTTTTGTGATGGCCGATTTAAGAGAACAGCGTGCAGCTGTGAATTTTGTTTCCTTCTGGGGGGAAATGCCGCAGAACGGTTGTGATGTTGAACATAGCTTACGAGGACAGGACTATGGGAAAAATGCAAATGTATGAGTGGTTTTCTTGTTTCAAAAGAGGTGAAATGTTGATTGATGACAAACCTTGTTCTGGACATCTGTCAACTTCTGAACGGATGAAAGTGTAGACAGGTAGTGCATTTGGAGTTCATTCCACCAGTTCGGGCTGTTAATCAAGCTTTCTATTTAGAGGCTCTAAAAGGATTGGTAACAGTGTGTGACAAAAAAGGCCCTGTTTGTGGCAGACAGGGACTGGTTTTGCACCTGCTCACACAGCCATCCCAGTGCACTAATTTCTGCCCCAAAACATCATGCCTCTCTTGCTTCATGCGTCTTACTCACTTGACCTCGCTCTGTGCAACTTCTTTTCCTTTTTTGAACACAGAAGGACATGAAAGGTCAGCGATTTGATGATGTAGAAGAGGTGAAGACAAAAAACGAGGGAGATGCTGTCAGCCATGCAAACTGATGAGTGAACATTTTTTCCAAGGATGTAATAGCAGATTAGACAAATGTGTTAAATATAATAGAGAGTACTTTGAAGATGACAAGGTTGTTTTGTAAAAAAATTTAAGTATATAGCTTTGAAAAAAATTCCGGGTTTTTTTGGGGTACCCCTCGTATGTCAGGGTGGTATCCTTTCATCATACATACTCAATCTGCATGTCAGGCAAATAATCTGAAGGAGAATGGATATCAGGATTGGAGGACTTATTAACAATTGTGATATGCAGATGACACAACTTCCCTGCTGAAAGTGAGGAGGAATTGAAGCATATGTTGATGAAAATCAAAGACTATAGCTTTCAGTATGGTTTATCACTCTATATAAAGAAAACCAAAATCCTGACAACTGAAACAATAGACAATTTTATAAATTGAGAAAAGTTGTAGAGGAGTTTACTTGGGTCCACAATCACTGCTCATAGAAATATGTGACCTCCTCCCTGGGGACAGACAGCTGAGAAGTGGGTGAAGGGAGACGTCGGACGGGGCAAGATATGACAAAATACCAATTTATAAACTATCAAGGGCTCATGAGAGAGTGGGGAGCGGGGAGGGAGGGGAAAAATGCTGACCTAATGTGGGGGTTTAAGTGGAGAGAGAAATGTTTTGAGAATGATGTACAAATGCGCTTTACACAATTGATGTGTGTATGGATTACGATAACAGTTGTATGAGCCCCTAATAAAATGTTTAAAAAAAATACATATTAATCATGGTAATTATGTCTCCCATTAGTTTTCTGCTACTAGGGAGCCCTGGTGGAGTAGTGGTTACATATTAGGCGGCAATCGTAAGGTCAGCAGTTTGAAACCACCAGCTGCTCCCTAGGAGAAAGACGGCTTTCTACTCCTGTCAAGAATTACAGTCTTGGAAACTCATAGGGGCAGGCAGTTCTACCCTGTCACATAGGGTCACTATGAGTTGGCCTCATCTCGATGGCAGTGAGTGTTTTTTGTTTGTTTGTTTTGTTTAGGGTGGAAAATGTGACCCTCCCTTAAATTCTTACCACAAGTGTGAAAACATTTTGTTTTCTTGATTTTTTACACTAATGGTCTCATACAACCTTTATCATTTTGTGATCAACTAATTTCATTTAGCATACTGTCCGCCAGATTCATCCATTTATGAGGTCTTTTGCAGCTTTGAAAGAAATCATTCTTTGAGATTATACTATATTCCCTTTATGTGTGTGTACCATAGTTTGCCTATCTGTTCTTCCACTGACGAACAGATGGGCCATTTTCATCTCTAAGTGATTGTGCTTAATAAAAACATGCTGTAACAATAGTGCTTAATAATAGTACTGTAATAAACATAAGTGTACATCTAAAAAAAAAAAGAAATATCAATCAAGAAATTAAGTGGTATATATTATATTGGACAGGATTCTGGTAGTGTAGTGGACTTTGCATTGAGCTGCTAACTGTAAGGTCAGCAGTTCAAACCCATCAGATCCTCATTGGGAGAAAGATGAGGCTGTGTGCTATCCCATAAAGATTCAGAGTCCAAAAGAGGCGGTTCTACTCTGCCCCATAAGGCCACTATGCATTATAATCAACTCGATGGCAATGAGTTTGATTTTAGTTTATTTTGCAGTGTAAGTGTGTACATGACCTCTTTAAAGTATAAAAGAGCAAAGATGCTGCTTTGGGCACTAAAGTGTACCTGACCCAAGCCGTGATACTTTTAATTACCTCATATGCATATGAAAGCTGGATCGGGAATAAGGAAGACTGCAGAAGAATTGACCATTTGAATTATGATATTGGCAAGAAGAATATCGAAAGTACTGTGGACTGTCAGAAGAACAAACAGATCTGTTTTGGAGAAAACATAATCAGGTGCAAGGACAATAAGAATTTATCTTATGTATTTTGAAATGTTATTAGGAGTCTCTGGAAAAGCACATGATGCTTGGTAAAATAGAAGGTCAATAAAAAGAGAGAGACCATCATCAATAAGATTGGTTGATTGACACAGCGGCTGCAACAATGGACTTGAAACATAACAGTTGTAAAGATGGTTGAAGAACAGACAGTGTTTGGTTCTGCTGTACATAGGGTTGCTATGAATCAGATATGACTGGACAGCACCTGTTAACAGTCACCTCAGTGTGGGGATGTACTGTAGTGTGTTTCTAGGAAGTTGTTTATTTCATCTCGCTTTCCAGATTTGTTGGAGTACATTTTCTGTAGTAATCCTTTATGATCTTTATTTCTGTTAGATCAGTTGCAATATGTGCCGGTCTTCTACCGGTCTTACTTTGGCTATTTTGTCTTTTCTGCTTTCTTTATTTTCTTAATCTAGCCTTTGGCTCTCCTATTTTACTGATCTTTTCAAAGAACCAACTCCGTTTTATTTACCGTATATACTCGTGTATAAGCCGAGTTTTTCAGCACATTTTTAATGCAGTTTTTGTGGTAAAATTAGGTGCGTTGGCTGATACTCGGGTCGGCTTATACCCGAGTATATATGGTATTCTTCTTATTTTTTTTATATTCTGTTAGATATATTTCTGTTTAGTTCATGTTTTTCTGGTAGCTGTTGGCTACTTTAGTTCTTTCTTTTCTATTTATTGAAGTAAAGAATCACCAGGAAAAGAGAAAATAACATACAACTGTTATGTAATTATTCCCTACATGCTTCTCTCTCTCCCAGTTCTTTTGATGTATCTCCATTAACAGCAATATAGGACGTATAATCACCAAATTTACTTTGTACTTCCTTTATACAACTTGACGTAGTTTTATGAGAGTTGAGTTTATTCCCTGAAAACATAATCTTGGTCCTATGATTTTCTGTATTGTTGTGTTTCTTTCTCTCTCTGTTTCCTCTTCCCCTCCCTCCTGCCCTTCATTTTCCTCAGTGCACAGATACTCAAACTCACTGACCTATAGGACAAAGTAAAAATGCCTCCGTGGCTTTCCGAGACTGGAAATCGTTTACAGGAGCAGAAAGTCTAATCTTTCTCCGTGGGAATAGCTGGTAGCCTCTATGGTTAGCAGCCCAGTGTGTAATCCACCAGACAACCCGGGCTTAATATTTATTTAATGCTTTTGCATTTCCATTTTGAGTACTCCATTCAGTAATACTTAAAAGCTGGTTTGGTCATGGCAAATTCGTGAAGCTTCTGTTTGGGAATGTCTTGATTACTCTTTTATATTTTTATTACAACTTGGTATAGAATTCTTTGGCGGTTGTTTTTGTTCAGTCTTTTATAATCGTCGCTGTATTGTTGGTGGCATTTAAAGTATCAAAGTATCTGGGAAGAAATCTATTGATTCTTATGGAAAATACTTGGGGTATTATATTTGTTCTCTTACTGCTTTAGAATTATATCCTTGTTTTTGGCTTTTAAGCACTTTATTAAGATATGGCAGGAATTGGTGTTGTTTATTTTTGTTCAGCTTTGTATAAATGCTTGTGTTTGGCATTACATTGTATTGAAGGGATTTGAATGGCAATAAAGCATAAAAAGCATCTATGGTGATGACGTAAAATCCCAGGATATTTTCAAAGAAGACGTCTCTGAGTCTAGTGTTTCTCTGGACGGTCTCAAAGTTCTGATAAAAATGGTCTGTTTTTGTTGTTGTCCTTGTCATTGTTAGGTGCCATCGAGTCAGTTCTGACTCATAGTGACTATGATAGTTAAGAGTTTTTTGGTGCCAACCTGGCTACCATAGGAACACGTGGGTGGAGTTTAGCCTGTCAATCAGGTTGCAGCTTGATTAAAGGACAACCAAAATAAATGGCTCTCTGGAGGCCCGGCCTCTCTTCCTCTCTCTACTTTACCTTCCTGTTGATGAGCTACTACTTTGAGCAACACTGATGGCAGCCAGGGCCCTGGAGATTCGTCCATCACCATTGCCATTGGATCTACAAGAGTTTGTACCCACCGTGCTGTGGTATTTCTGCATTTTACATCATTGCATGTGGTTGTGTGAGTCTGAAGAGGGATTTATGGACTAGTATCAGATTTATGGGCTAATGTCGGACTTACAGAATTTTATGGACTGGGCTAGGATGTTTTCTTAATATACAATTACTCTTTGATATAAAACTTTTTCATATATATATATATATGAAAAAGTTTTTTATATATATATGAATGTCCCTGGATTTGTTTCTCTTGTCTAACACAGTGACCCTGTGTACAACATAATGAAACACTGGCCCAGTGTTGAAGCCACTGTGCCAGTCTGTCTTGTCCAGATGATCTACTTGGTAGGATTTGTCAGCTTTAACCCTCACTGGTATCAGGAAGTCGATCTTAATAGGACAAGGGTACATGTTAGGAGACCTACTTGAAAGCTTGTTCTTTCTCCCATATGGCACCTAGCATAATATGCAACATAGTTTTATACTTGTTGCAGGATATTTTTTTACCTGCTTATTGATTTGACCTATTATTCATAAGAGTATATATAATTCAAAATATGTATATGGAAAAAGTCTCATAATAAAGTTTATCTTTAACTCAGACATCATGTCATTAATACTTTAAATCTCATTATAACCTGAATGTCACATCGTTCTTCCTATATGGAGTGCTTAGAAGAAAAATTGTATCCTGATGCCATCTTCATTCATTCATCTCCCATCAGTATTCATAACGAGGTTTTCAAATTTCTAAAAATAGTTATATTAGGCTTCACAGTTCTAAGATACAGCTATATCTACAGAAGGTTTTAAAATTACTTAGTGAGCTCCACTACCTGGTATGCATTCCAGAGTCATTCATTCTCTGGGGGTTTTTGAAAGTCAAAAGAGGACTAGATTTCCTCCACATCCAATATAGACTTTGGTATGAGCCAGCATTGTTTGAGAATGTACCAAATTTTGGGCACTGTACTAAATGCTTTACATGATCTCATTTAGACTCACAGTAACCTGATAAAGTAGATACTACTACTCAGTTTTGTAAGTGAAGAGGTGAAGATTTGGTAAGGTTAAATAGCAATCAAGCAAGTGGTACAGCTGGAACGTCATGTAAGGTCTGTCTGTCACCACAGCTTTTGTTGGGAGTCAGTATACTCTCCTGTTACCTAGTGGAAGTATTGCAATTTTTGTCCCCTTTTGGTTAAAAATCCTATAATAAATAAGAATTAATTTTGTATTTAAAAAGTTAACTAATGTTATTTAAAAATGTATAATGCAATTGGATTAAAGACATTTTATATATGGTTGTGGTATGAAAAATACAAAAGTACACGACTCCGAACGCTGTAACTTTGTGCTGTAGCAATTAAGTAGATATTATGATTAATACCTGAAGTTAAATACAGCAGACCTAGAAGTATTAAGGTTTCTGCTTCAGTCCTTTTTCTCAGCAAAATAGCATCTATTGATTTAAGATTCTTAGTCCC
Organism: Echinops telfairi; assembly: GCF_000313985.2. Lineage (NCBI taxonomy): Eukaryota > Metazoa > Chordata > Mammalia > Afrosoricida > Tenrecidae > Echinops > Echinops telfairi. Next base: position 6,346,702 of record NW_022103900.1, read on the forward strand.
AGAACCTAAATTGATTGTCCTTCTTCATTGTCAGTGTAATTAGAGAATGGTCTCTTCTTTTGTCTTTGCATGGGAACAAGAGAAAGCACACTCTTATTATCTTACCCATTGTCATCAAGAAAATTCTAACTCATAGCCACCCTGCATAGGGTTTCTAAGGCTTCTTAAATATTTTTTTTAAATCATTTTATTAGGGGGCTTCTTAAATATTTACAGGGACAAACAACCTCATCGTGCTACTTCGGAGTGGCTGGTGGATTTGAACTACCAACATTTTTTTTCTCTCCCACTACCACAGTGATTTTGGGAACAGTGGTCAGTACTATGTGGAAAATGTTAATTGTAGATATTTGAAGCAGGTTGGGTATTTTCTGTAGCCCCTTCATGCACAAAGCACCTCTTTTTGGAATTGCGCTTGCTTCTAAAGATCCCGTGGAGGCGACTGTAGTGAATCCTAGGGAGGACCTAGGGTTCTGCACCTTTGACCCAGCCTATGTTGATGATCAGGCATATTTGATATATTCTATATGTGAGCTTGAGTAAAGCCTACATGAAGGGAAGTGAAAGGAACTGACATTATAGAGCCGCATTGGGTCCACATGTGAAGAACTTTAGATAATAAGCGTGGTCTTGGTGTGTGTGGGGTGGGGGTGGGGAAGCAGGAAGGTGGTTTAAACTGTGGAGACCTACAGAGAGACTCCTGGTAAGCAGACAAGCAACTGTAAAAGGTTGGTTGGAAGGGATGAGGGATGGGGACAGCATAAGGCAATGTGGGTCTGAGTTCAACCCATAGCATAGGTGATGGGACTAGGGAACCTGAGTAAGTGCTAGTGAAGTGTTAAGAGTTGGAATTGGTAAACCTGGCTGTGGAAGACAAAAACACAGGAGAGGGAAGACAATAGAAAGGGGTTGAGGCAGTACAGAGAAGATGGTAGCTCCTTTTGTCAAACTCAAGGGAACTAGTGGGGAACACTAGGGGAGAAGATCAGGAGTTTGCTGGCATCTGTTTGATTGTGAAGTTCCATTGGGACTTCCATTTGAAGGTCTCCAGGAAGCAGGTGGAAATGGGTAGCTGAAAAGGGACTGTGATTAAAGAGGCCTATATTTAGGAGTTTTCTCCGTGGAGGTGATTATTAAAACCAGCTGATTGCATGGTATTGCCAAGGAGAACATTGCAGAGAGAACAGAGATGTCCTGGGGGAACACTTACAGGATAGGAAGAGGATGGAGCGAACTCTTGGAAGAGACAAAGAAAGTGCTGTCACAGGACCCAAGCAGGTGGAGGTGGTCAGCAGTATTGAGTGCTACACAGAGGTTAGAGAAAGGGAGGACTAAGGGAAGGACATTGCACTTAGCTCAGCTTTACCAGCAGTGGGGGAAGCTGGGCATACAGTTAGGGGCGAATAGCTGATGTGAAAGTGCAAGCGGATAATAGGTGCATTTTCCATATGGTTATAAAGTAGAAGAAGCAGCATTGGTGGCTTCCAGCGCCATGAGAGATGAAGGTGTTTTTGAGGTCATTGGAGACCTGTGTATAATTAAAAGCTGCATGTAGTGGATGGGAAATATACTGAAAACAAGCAAGGTAGGTAGGGAATCCTGGAGGGCAGTGGTTTAGAAAGGTGGCTGTTTATTTGGTGCACAAGAGATACTGAGTTCTCTTATGGAATTATGTTGCACTTCTCAAGTACCGTTACCATGTGAGGATTACAGAGGTAAGACACAATTTACTCTTTAAGTATCTGAGGGAAGAGTCAATGTTGGCAGTATGGAATTGAGCCTGTATGACTGAAAGTATGGTGCCCTCACAGACAGGAAGATTTCGTCCGAAAACAACAATGCATATATCAGGATAAAGACTATGAATTAATGGTGTACAGAAGGAGCCCTAGTGTGTTCTCCTTGTGATATGAAAGGACAGGAGTCATATCTTGTGAGAGCGATGCTTACCTCTGTTGTTAACAGCAGGGAAAGAGCGAAGCCCTTCCTTCCTCTGTCCTTTTGGTTCCAAGTTGTTGTTGTTGTTAGATGTGGTTGAGTAGGTTTCGACTCAGCTACCCTGTGCACCACAGAGCCGAACACCGCCTGGTCCTGTGCCAGCCGCCCAGTTGTCCTGTGCTTCAGCTCATTGTTGCAGCCCCTGTGCCAATCATCTTGTTGAGGGCCTTCTTCTTTTTTGCTGCCCCTCCATTTTACCAAGCTTGATGTCCTGCTCAGGGACTGCTCTCTCCTGACCCCATGTCCAAAGTACAGAAGACGATGTCTCATCTCCTTGCCTCTAGGGAGTATTCTGGCCGTACTTCTTCCAAAACAGATTTTTTTGTTCTTTTGACAGCCCATCATAATTTGAATATTCTTTTCCAGCACCAACTTTTAATCTTCGGCCTTCCTTCTTCATTGTCCAACTTTCACATATGTATTGGTTCAAAGAGAAACCTCAAAATCAAAGTTTGCTAAAGTGGGTATGACAGCCAACTTCTTCGAAGTGGCCCTAATAAGTGTTAAGGGTTTATCAGACTTGCTTAGTTCCTATTTTGAATAATTTAGCTGACAAAAGACATCCTTAAGATAGTTGGAGAAAATTGGACATAAACTGATACCCAGTTCTATTAAGAAATTATTGATAAGGTTGTTTGTGAAAATGATATCATGTTCCAAAACATGCTTATTCATCACAACCTGCAAAAGTCAGGACCGGTGGAAGGCAGAAACTTGTCAAAGAAGGAAAACTCAAGTAGTTCCTCCTGAAGGCTAGTACGAGGAAAGTGGTAAACCACACCCTGTCAAAGGCAGGAAACCTGAGACCTGGGGAAACAAGGGCGTCCCACGGAGACCCGCCTCTCGAAGTTTTCACTGTATGGTACAGATACACACTCAGGTATTTACAGGCAACGTGTTAGGAGATCTGGAGCTGGCTCTGAAAATACGGAGGCAAAGATCCATGGAGTGGAGGTGAAATAGATTCCCTGTGATAGTTCAGTGATGAAATAGACTTCCGGTCATCATTGAAAATGAGGACACGAGGTTCATTATATTATACGCCCCTTTTAGACATTTTATGAAAATTTCTGTAATAAAAAACATTAAAAAAACAGTGAACCTGAAGAATGTATAGTCCATGCAGCAGAGAGCCACAAGTTCATTTCTCTCCCAATTTGACCCTTCTCTGGCCTGTACATGTGCCACACCCCATACACACAGTCTCACTCCGTGCACACAGAGTACAAAGTTTGCTACCTCCAGGATCATGGCGCCACAGCTAATGTGCGTTTCTCTGAAAATATCTTCACATCACCTAAGAGTTGGGCAATTGACTCTGCAGGTCCCATCTCATCTTCCGTAGAGGCTTCAGTCCCCAAATGGAACTGGGCGTGCCAGGGACTCCTTGTCTTTTATATTTGTTGTGGAGCCTTGGAAGGGGAACTTGTGTGGCATGCACATGGAGATATTTCTGCATCGAGGCATCACATTCTTAGCAGCCCAAACTTGTGGCGGGGTCAGTTGCTTCACTCTTTGGAACTAAAATATAAAGTCAGTGCTGTACGCGCACACTTTTTCCCTTAATTTAACTCACATCTGGTGTCTTTGCTGGCAGTCGGGTGGCACAATAAGTTGGCTACAAAGGGAACATCACTTCTGCGAACCGACAAGCACTTGTTTGCCTCTTTGAATGGTTCCCAGCACAGTAGGATGTTAATATGTCCCCTCAGAGAGAGATGAGCCCATCCAATTTGATTGTCAGCTTTGGCGTTGGGTGTTTAGAACTCTGCCTTTCTTCTCGGGATCTTCCGATGCTCAGAGGAAGGCCCAGGGTTTTCTCCAGACTAGCTGCTGTTCTACTTAATTTAAGCAGCTAGAATAAATTAAGCCCTTCTGCTTTCCCATACCCATCTCTGTGAAACATGTCACCCAGAATGAAAGGCTCTATGGTGATCAATTTTTCTGAGGAAATGATAAAGTGCCCTGAGTCTTGGGTGGAGAAATCTTGGCCCTGAAGTGTCCTGGTGCCTTATGTTTGAGCCTAGAGCTACTTAGTCTTCAACCATTCAACTAATGTTTCTTAAGTTCCTACTTCTGTGCACTCGTCTTTGTACTGGGTACTGGTTCACGGAGTGAGCAGCCTCTCACAGAGCGAGGCTTTTTGATCACCGAAGCAAATTTCATTTATGTTGATCTGAGGGCTGTACATGTGAGGAGGGAAAGAAGTTTCAGGAATGACTGGCGTTGTAACTTGCCTGGTTCCTCAGATACCCTCAGAGACCACATGAAGTGGTGCCACCAGCCTCTGATTGCCTTCTGGGGGAGTGGGGGGTGGGGGAATGGGAGAAGTTCCTGGCTAGCACTAACACCGACTTTGGCCAAGGCCTTCCCTAGAAAAATGGCATACTCCCACTCAACAAATATATTTTTGGTTCCTATTAATGAAAAGATACTCTAAGTGTAGGGGAGCCCTGCTGGCATAGTGGCCTATGCATTGACTGCTAATCACAAGGCCGGCAGCTTGAACCCACGAGCCGCTCCGGAGGGGGATGAGACTCCTCCCTCTCCTACAGAGCCAGCCTCGGAAACCCACCGGGACTGTTCTGCTCTGTCCCCTCGACTTGCTGGGAGTCAGAGTTATGCTGAGCACACCCACAGTTTCTGATGGTGAAATTCTCACTCCCAAGCCCATTGCTTTAAAAGCCAATACATGTGAAATAAATAAACAAACAAACGCCAATAAATGCAGAAGAGCAAAGGAAAAGAAACTGGTATTCCTTTTTTGGTGCTGATAGTGTTGTTTTTGTTGTTACTTTTTAGTGCCATGGCAAGATTTTGAAATTTTCAGGTTTTTACTTTAGCTTCTTGAAAAGCAATTAGGTAATTCATCTGTCTTTCATTCTCTCACCTCTTGGAAAAGTCACAATCTTTATACATTGTTTGGAGTACAAAGTAGTTATTTCCACCTTTTAATGTACCACCATGTTGTACTAGGTTGCTTTTTTCTAGAGAAACAAATCTGGTAATTAATAAATAAATAAATAATACATTAATATGATATATAAAAAAGCTTTATATAAAGAAGTACTTATAAATCAAGAAGATACCTTGGCCAGGTTCAACTCAAATCCATAAGACCCATGCTAGTTTTCAAGTCCTTTTTTAGACTCATGTATGCCGGTGACACTGAACCGGGAAGCAGGAGGTCACAGGCCAGTGGGTGAAGGGTCACATGGACCCAAAGGTCAGGGGAAGCATGGCAGGGTGCCGACAGCGCTCCGGATCTGGTGGCCCACATTGGACCATCCTTGAAGGCAGACACTGAGTCCCTATGAAGTCCAGATGAGGAGGAAGGTGAAGTGGCAGAGAGAGGAGAGACGTCCTCTGTTAGCCTTGCTCTTATACATGACGCTATGACAGCAGGGAGGTATCATCAGGCTGCGACTTGATTGGCAGGTTTGACTTCATCTTAGCTAATTTTACATAAACCATAACTACTACACATGCTGTTTGCATGATTTTGTAGTAAAGGTTTTTTTGACTTAACCTTCTGTCATATAACCAAAGAAAGTTAAACCTGTTTCTGTTTGATCTTTATAACCTAAGATACAGTGAGGAACAGGTAACATCTGCTTTTGTTGCTGTTAAGCAGTGGTTCTCAACTTTCCTAATACTGCAACTTTTTAATACAATTCATCATGTTGTGGTGACCCCCAACCATAAAATTATTTTTTGTTGCTACTTCATAACTGTAATTTTGCTGTTATGAATCATAATGTAAATATCTGATATGCAGAATGTATTTTCCTTGTTACAAATTGAACATAACTAAAGCGTAGTGATCAGTCACAAAACAATATGTCATTATATATTGTGAAATATTTATTTCTAATTACAAATAAATGAAATTTTGTCTTGAAGCATGGTATAGCATGGGTAACAGTCTTCACTCCAGGTACTCGTATGTGGGTGTATCTGCATGTGGACAGACCTACCTGGAGATGGAATATGTGTTTTCCGATGGTCTTAGGCGACCCCTGTGAAAGGGTCGTTTGAACCCCAAAGGGGTCGCTGCCCAAAGGTTGAGAACCGCTGCTGTAAAGGAAGAAGTACTTCATCTATCCCTCTATGTGCAAGTGGTAAGAACACCGTCCTTAGCAATAGAAAACCTACTAGAAATTCACTCGGTATAGGCCTGCCTAATTTTCCTGACGACCTTCTGCAGCCATTTAACCAAGGTTGATATGCTCTGTTAAGGACATCATGCTTGGTAAGGTAGCGGGTCAGAGAAAAAGAGGAATGGATGGACAAATTGGCTGCACCAGTGGGCTCAAGGGTCAGAGCAGTTATGAGGATGACGCAGTACCGGCAACTGTATATCAGGTCACTGTGGTGGAACCCACCCAGCCGCACTAAACAACAGCAGCATAGGCTGAATAAGACCTGAGCCACGTCTTCAAAGCAGTTAGAAGTCATTTTTATGAAAGAACTCCTCCTTGGTACTGTAATACCAAGGGGGGGGGGGCGAGGAATGTTTGGATAGAGGTATATATTTTGCAAATCTGATATGTTAGTGAAAGCATAACATCACAGCTATTTCCTGTACCTTATCCTGTGGAAGAGTTGCTGAGTCTGTGGGCTCTGTTAGGGATTCAGTTTCCAGTCCACAAAAGTCAATGCCATTTTCAGTATCTTTCCACTTATTTTCCCATGGATCATTTTTCACTAAGCAGATTTAGTTCTTGTCAGAGGTTGTTCCAAGGTGGTGGCGTTGATTACAGGTAGAGATGGGATCCCATTCCTGACGGTGTCTGTTAAGAATTTGTGGGTAAGTCAAAGCAGCTGCGTCTGGTTTTTATTTAGCCTCACTTTGGTGCGAGACTGGGGCCCTAGTGGTGCTGTAGATAGGGCGTTGAACTGCTAACAGCTAGTTGGCAGTCTGTCAGCCGTCCTTGGGGAAAAGATGAGGCTGCCTGCTCCATAAAGATTTACAGGAGCCTTGTATAGAGGTGCGATGAGGCAGAATTGTTTCCAGGGGGGTGGGTTTGGTTTTTCAGTTGGTGAGTGCAAGAAAAGACTCAAAGACTTCTCCGTGATTTAAAAGCCGCATTTGCAGCAATCGAAGGTGACTGTGATGAAGGATTTTGTTGTGAGCGGGCGTTGGTTCTGTCATTTCAAAGTGAGGGCATATTTATAAACAGTAAAGGACTAGGAGGAGTTGCCCTTAAATCAGGTGTTTTTAACCTGAAGACTGCCTGTGTATTACTCATAAATGATATTTAATCAGTAACTGACCCCCAGTCTTTCTGTTAAGTATCTTTACAGGCTAGGACTCCCATTCTGATGGTTCATATCATCATACTTATTGCCTGTCTTACTGCCCTTTTCTGTTCAGCTTTTTTTATATTTCAATGGGAGGTCCTAATATATCTCATTGACAATGATAGTGGAGGCTGTATTATTAGTTTTACTCTTCTGCCAACCAAGTTGCCTCTCATTTCTCAGTGCCAATACTGAAGCTGCTGAATTTGGTATGTGTCTCAGCCAGAGCACCATAGGAGACCCAGAACCGGGAACTGTATATGCGTGTAAGAGATTCATTGCAAGGAAGTAGCTCCCGGTAATGGTGGAGGCTGGCTAGGCAGGCATCCAGAAGGGCAGGTGGGGATGTCTGGGTGTGGCTGCAGCTGCTCTCCATCAATGGGATTTGTTTTGGGGAGACACCTCTTAAAAGTTCTGCTTAAACATTTTTTAAAAATTTTATTAGGGGCTCATACAACTCTTATCACAATCCATACATCAATTGTGTAAAGCACATTTTTACATTCATTGCCCTGATCATTCTCAAAACATTTGCTCTCCACTTAAGCCCCTGGCATCAGCTCCTCATTTTCTCCCTTCTTCCCCACTCCTCCTCCTTCATGAATCTTTGATAATTTATAAATTATCATTTTGTCATATCTTACACTGTCTGACATCTCCCTTCACCCACTTTTCTGTTGTCCATCCCCCAGGGAGGAGGTTATATGTAGATCCCTGTAATCGGTTCCCTTTTTCTACCCCACCCTAACTCCACGCTCCCAGTATCGCCACTCTCCCCACTGGTCCTGAAGGGATCATCTGTCCTGGATTCCCTGTGTTTCCAGTTCCTATCTGTATCAGTGTATATCCTCTGGTGTAGCCAGATTTGTAAGGTAGAATTGAGATCATGATAGTGGGGGGCAGGAAGCATTAAAATTCTTAAAGGTGGTTGAATCAGCCCTGGTCTCGTGTAGGAGAATCAACTTTCTTAAAGCCAATTCATTATGAATTTTATAGTCACAGCTACAAAATACCTTGAGAGCAACACTTAGAGCATAGGTTCTCAAACCTATTTTGCCTACTGCCCCCTTTTCAGAAAAACAAAACATTAAAACAAAATTTAGCACCCTTCTGGAAATGAAAAACTTTTGTGCTCTACCCCAGAGGTATCCAGGATAAAGTTTGGTTTCTGCTTTTGTGGCTTCTCCTGGGATGCTCTCTACTTTGGGAAACACTAACCTCGATTATACTTGCTTGAAGAACTGAGGAGGAGCCATGTTTGCACAGTGGACTACGCATTGGGCTGCTAACCACAGGGCCAGCAGTTCAAACCCTCCGTCACTGGCTTTCTGCTCTCAAAAATTTACAGCCTCAGAAACCAAAAGGGGCAATTTCTACTCTGTTCTATAGGGTCACTATAACTTGGAATTGACTCAAATGTAGTGAGGTTTGAGGTTTGTGTGTTTGTTTGTTTTGTTTTGTTTACTGCCTTCTAGCTAAGGAGGCTTGGTGCCATAGTGGTTATGTATTGGGCTGTGTGCCTCAAGGCCAGCAGGTTGAAACCATGAACCACTCCATAACGAGGTACAGTCTTGCCCTTCAGGGTCACCATGAGTTGGAATCAACTGGATGGCAGTGAATTTGGTTTTGGGTTTAGCCAAATTGGCACCTAAAACTGACCATCACATTATTTCTCTGCTACCCGTTAGGGTCCTTCGGGCCCTAGAAATCTGTTTCACAGCCTGCCTGGAGCTCTGTGCAGTTGGCTGTAGCAGGGCACTTCAGAAAGTTTGTGGAAACATGGAATTAAAAGATAAGGGGATTTTCCCACGCACGTTTTGAACCCTCCACATACGTACTACGTCCTTGTTCTCACCCTCCTACTCGGGCAGACGGACTCCGTAATGACTGCTGTGTCCAAAGTCCCTTCTCCGGAGCTCCCCTGCTGAGGATGAGGATTTAGTCTCCCTTCTCCGCTGCCTTGGGTTTTACATGAAGCATGCTTTCTCATTTATTTGTCGTACAAGGACAGAAAGTCCCCATTGTTTTCTTTATTAGCTAAAGTTACAGATCAGCTTGGCACCCATTCCAGCAGGAGCTTTAGTTCTCTGCTTTCTTGGCTCCTAGCTGTTGTCATTGTTCTTTGTCACCCTAACTTGGGGAAGTGCCATATTGGAGGTTTGATAGGACTAAAGCAGAGTAAGAAATCTAATTGCTTCTCTGTGTTTTGCCCTGCTGCTTCAGAATAGCTCCCTTCTAACTTCCAGAGCATTCTCTTTCAGGGTATTGCCCTTTCATGTGGGCATTCCTGAGTTACAAAATCCCATTATCGTTATCTGAAGAGCAACATTTATCAAATTTGATCCTTTTCACATTAGAAAGTGTTAAAGCATTCTAAGTAAGTTGCTGTGAGTGTCGTCTTCACGACACTAGCCTGGCATTTCCAGTTGTTCTTACGGAATTCTTCGTCTTTGTTTCTCTCCTTTCTCCTAATTGCCTACGGAACTTTTTCATACCCTCATTCCATTACCTTCTCCTTTTATGTGGTAGTACGAGAGAGAGTGCCAGCTTTTAACGCAAGTGGATAAGCATATAAACCCAAGAGGTCAAACAACAAAAAAGAAAAACATAAATAGGAAGCATTGACCGAAAGGTCCCGGATTTTGCTATAGTCACTTATCTATGGCCAATAGAAATAGATGTTTTTTTCCTCCCTATCATAGTGCTTTAATATGTAAAACAAGACCAGATGGAAATAATTTGCAAGCATAGATGAAAATCTGATGTTCCTAGGCTTCAAATGTTGACAGTTGGAAAACATTGACCGAGAAGTACGTATGGCACGGTTTGCCACCAGGCATGGGTAAGGGGTACCACAGAAAATCTAATTTTCAAAGAATGATTAACTCGGCAAAAATGGAAATTAAATTCAACAGACCGTTTCATCACTATCCTTTTCATTCTGATCCACTATTATTGCATAACAAACTGCCTTAGGTTCAGTGACTTAGACCAACAAGGATCATGAAGTCAGTTTCCAATGTGCCTCTGACTGATGCAGATGTTCACACTCTTGACTGCTAACCAAAAGGTTTGAGGCTTCAGTCCGCCCAGACATGCCTTGGTAAAAAGTGTTAGCAATATACTGCCTGCCGAGAAGCCCACCAATGAGAACCCTGTGGGGAGCGCAGCTCTACTCTTGGCAAACATGGGTCACCACGAGTCAGGATTGAACCAAGGCCACTAGTTCACATTTCTATGGGATTCGAGAAAGCTTTGACTGGCCAGTTTCTGGTTGCCTGCAGACATGGCAGTCAGATACTGGCCAGAGAACTGGCATAAGAAGGATGAGGGACACCGGAACTTGGTAAGAGTTTTTACTGCTTTCAGGTGGTCTCGGGGCTGCTGCTTGCTGCTCCTGGCAGCAAGGAGGCTTCAGAGCAGCTGACTCCTTCCATGGAAGGAGGTGTCAACTGCAACTGTCCCAGTGTGCAGGCAACAATGGGGTCATCGTTCTGGCTAACCTCAGAAGCCACTTCGGCTTCCCTCTGTTGGTTACAGGTGGCACAAATTCTTGCAGATTCAAGGACCCCAACTTGGGAGACAGGAAGCAGAGGATTCTGGAGGAACATATCAGACAGGAGGTGTACTTAGGGCCCTCTTCGGAGAATAACAGTCCCCCACATCTAATCTTTGGTGGCAGTGTTTCACACTCTCTCTTTTAAAGACACTCTAATGGTGTCCTATCCCACTCTGGCACCAGGCTCTTACTTAGAGACAATAGTCTTGTGATCTAACTCACTTCTGAGAGCAGAGCAGTATTTCAAGCGCAGGTCTTTGCACGGAGCACCGTGCACCTCAGCCTGAAGCCCTGTGCACTGAACAGACAGATTACCTGCCCCTCCGAACACCAGAACTAGGTAACATGATTAGTGGCATCTTAAAGCCCACCCAAAAAGGAGACACAAAATGGGAGGCATATGGGTGCCATGACAGGTTTGAAATCTAAGCGGAATCTTGCCTGTTCCTAAATTGGGTCTCAGTCTTCATCTGGTGCTCTGTGCTTCTTGTTTCCGCCTTGTAGTCTCTTGGTCCTGCTCTACGAGTCCTCTTTCATTCTCCCCCCCACAAGGCAGAGCCCGTGTGTAGGCATGTAGTCTTCTCAGACTGCATCCTGTCTGTAAAACTTTGAGGATGGCCTCTTCAGTTTAGATCCTCGTTGTTTCTTTTGGTCTAATCCAGCGTTTCTCAACCTGTGGGTTGCGACCCCTTTGGGGGTGGAATGATCCTTTCACAGGGGTCGCCCAATTCATAACAGTAGCAAAATGACAGTTATGAAGTAGTAAAGAAATTATGTTATGGTTCGGGGGTCACCACAACATGAGGAACTGTATTAAAGGGTCGCATGGCATTAGAAAGGTTGAGAACCACTGGTGTAATCCAATCTGATAATTGCTTTTCAGTATAAATCTCTGAAAGGTCTGTGAGTTTTCTAAGAATTTTATTGAGTATATTCCATTTGACAATGTTTCCTCTATTAGGCTAGACTATGTTACTCCCTTGTGGGCTCTCTGTAGGAGGCTGTGGGACACTGCCCTACAAATTTTTTGTTGACTGCTTTGAGGGCCTGACTACTGGCACCTTCATTATCAATGGGACAAAATGCTAACTCGTCCTGTGCCATCCTCCTTGTCAGTTTTGGATCGGACTGCTCTGATGTACATGGTTTTCATTTGCTCTTATTTATAATGGGAGCCAGACATTTCTTCCTGATCTGGAGTCTCCACTGAAACTCGTTCAGCATCATAGTAACAGATAAGCCTCCACTGACAAATGGGTGGTGGCTGTGCGTGATGTGCCCTGACTGATAATCAAACCCGGATCTATTGAAGGCAGGACCACTGCTATTGCTCACCTCGAATGCCCTATTATTTCACGAAGAGCAACTTCAAGGCATGCCTTTTAAAAACTGAAGAGGCCTCTAGTCTTTATGAAAGAACCGATAAGGAACCACCTGAGATCTTTCTGAAATCATAACAAAGACCCTTACAGCCAAACTCTGGATTTGATCTTTGTTCTGAAGCCGTTTATTGGTTTGAGAATCATTTGACAGCTGGAAAGGCTGGCATTGAGAACCAGTTTTTATATTGAACAAATGGTTCTTTATCCTGTCTCTCTCTGCTCTCCTTTGATCACAGCCTATTCACAGAACCCAGGTGCCACTTTACGTGCTCTGCCTGGAAATCTCTGTAGCTGGATGATTATGTACATTTCTGTTTTCCACATGACCCTAGATGACAGTGTTGCCAAACTCATCACGACATACAGGGTTCTCTTCTCCTCTAGCTCCAGGTAACTCTTCCCTCACTCTCTTTATAAACTCTCATTGACAGCCTTCTGTGTTTCTGGAATTCAGGAAGGGTGTGTCCCGACTCGGGGTCTCTCGTGCACAGACTGGAGCTGAGAGACCCTGGTTTTTAGTGCCCTGAGCTGCCGTGGATACACACCTGCCTGCCACAGGCATCCATGATGGTTCTTGCTACAAGTCACTCTGATTCGGTATGGTTTGCTGTGTGTCAGCATTAACAGGACGATGAACACTGATTTCTTTCTGGCCATTGTCACCCAGAACCCCAGTGTATCCTCTCCTCTGCTTCCAGAAACCTAAATCTGCCACCCTCCCCACACGTACCGCTGTGGCAACTGGAAAGCTTTCTGCTTTCCCATGGTCTGAATTCCAAATATGTGGACCTTGGTGTCCACCAGGGGGTGTAAACACACAGTTATGTTTATCTTATAGACAATGTTTTAGGAGGCTGCTCAGAAGAATGGATTTTTTTTTGTCTTGCTTGAGATACTAACATTAAAAAAAAATCAGGTGTATTCATAAAATTTCATAATTTTCACTCACCTTGAAAAATCAGTTCTGGCAGCCTGGGGGCAGCATTCATGTGACAGCCATCACCCAGTGCTAGATTCCCCTCTGTACTGGGGACACCTCCTGTCTAGATAATCACAGATCTTCCTCACTTGGTCTGCTTTCCTCTTCCCATCTCCTGATTGGCTTCTTGGCTGTTTGGATTAACTAACCTTCCTGTACAAGTTTCTTCACATAGCTTCTCCAGCCTTCTTAGCCATTCCCTTAAGCCCAGCACCCCGGGGCCTAGTAATTAGTGATTCAGACACCTGGTGAGCTTACAGACCCTGATCCTTTCTTACCCTCTCTCTGAGCAGAATGCCCTCTCCCACTGCCCACCAAGCTCTTTCTAATCCCCCAGCTCTCAGCCTCCCCTGCTGCCCTTCACCAGACAGTCCCCTTTTCTTCCACCATCTTACGGTGTTTTTGAGTAGCTCTGTGATACTAGACACCGTGTATTGAGACCGGTTTAAGGGTTATGTACACCTCTTAGGATTGTGAACTACGGAATGGGCCTTTCTTTTATTCTTTTATGGCTAGAAATGGCCACAAAGATAGAGATTCAGAAATACCTGTTGATTGAATGAATAAATAAATAAATGACTTTTTAAGATGGCTAAGGCAAGCTCTCTTCCCTGAAGGAGTTTACCTTTTGGTATGGTACTTGTTAAGTGCTATACAAAGTAGAATGAGAGAAGATACACAGCTATAGGGCTCCTTTCTCAAACCAGTAGCAGTCAGGACATGGATTAGCAGTCTGTTCAATAGCAGATACGACATCTTGTTAGAACGCACCTGTCCTGGCATGATGCCAGCTGAGGAGGTAAATATTGTCAATATAATATTTGATAGATTTGGGTTGTGAAAGAAAAGATTAAGTATACAGGTAGTCCCTGACTTGGAACAGAGTGTAGTTCTTATAATGTGATTATAAGTTAGTTCTGAGGGCAAATACCTCTTTTTTAGTATTCATTATTACTGCCTTTCATTATGAATAGCTTTATAAATTCATTTTCTATTTGTCTTTCATTATGAATAGCTTTATAAATTCATTTTCTATTTGTCTTTGGAACTGGAAACAAGACATATAAACTTACCGTTCAGCACTGATGCCTCTTGCTTCTTAAGTTATATGCTTTATATCCCCCCCACCCCCCGACTCCCAATAAAGGACAATTGCAAGTGGGCTATGTTGTATACGTTGGGGACTGTATCAAGAATAATAAATAGCCTTTGTCTTATTTTCAGTGTTTATTGTGAGCCAAGCATGGTGCCAGAGATGTGAACTAGGGTAGAAGCATCAGAATAATGATGGTGGTGGAGGATTAGGTGGTGGCAGTGATGTACTTAGTTTTCAGAAATTGTTAAAACATCATTCGTATTCAGCAGAGCACTTGGTTGATCCCAGCATGACTGACAAAAGAACTCAAGACTGGGAGGTGAATGAGGTAAGGGGGTCATGGGATAAGATGATCTAGTAGTGAATACTGAGTGGAGAGCAGCATGTTGATGGTGAAGACAGAAGACCAGGAACAAGAAGCACATCTGTGGAGAGAGCTTGAAGAATACGATTCAGCTGTGTATGAAAGAGAGAGAGAGAGCAGAGAGCAGTTTGGGTGGCCTGGTGGGGAAAGATAAGATACTGTTTTTTGTTGGGAACAAAGGGTGAAGGTGGAGTGAGGAAGTGAGGACCACAATCACAGACAATTTTTAGAAAAATACTGACCTGTGTGCAAGGGAAGAGTGAGGGGATGATTGCTCAGGGAAGGAGCAAAATCAAAATACCCCCTTTGTTGGTAAAGGACTCCTGCTGATAGAAGGATATAGAAGGTCTGGCTGTAAAAGTCCTGAAGAAATGAATATTGAGTCATTAAATGAACAGCACTGCAGGAGGCATTGGCCTTATCAAGGTGGAAGAACCCATTCTCATTGCACAAAGAAAGGAGTAAGGCTAAGAGGACCGAGACTGTGAAGGTGTTTATTAGGTGGAGAAGGATCTGGCACATAAACTGAATGCACTTGGTCTTCTCAGGGGAGCAGTTGACATCATCTTAAATGATTGTGTCTGGGTGAGATTAGGACACAACAAGTAGTAGTAGGTGCAGGTTAGGAATGGAGACTGGGGTTCAGCTTCCTGGTCTCCCATCATTGCATTATCACTCTCCAGCTCTGTAAGCAGGGGCAGGCAAGGTCTAAGTTAACTCCTTTGTGCCTGCATTTTTCTTTCTGGTGAATGGGTGGGTAAAGTGGTTCTCAACTTGTAAGGACCACTGTGAAGATTAAAGTAGTTGAAAGTCCTCACAGCTTGGACTATGCGCTGGAAGAAAGGGGATGATAATCTAGAAATGACGTACAGTGCTCTGAACCCTACGTGAGTAGGTAAATCATCTGGGGGTCTTGTTAACTTGAAGAGTTGGACTCTAGCTCTGGGATGGGGTGGGTCTAAGACTGCATTACTAACAAGCGCCAAGGTGACGCTGTTGCTGCTGGCTCCTGGACCAGGCTTGGAGTGGCAGTGTTGTAGCAGCACTGGGGGAGTTGACCAGAGTGAGCCTGAGAATCTATCTGGAAGGGCACTGGGCATCATGGTTCGCCAACTTCTGGTGTTGGCCAGCCATTCAGGAATGAGGACGGGATGTTTCTGCTCATCTACAGTTTTCCTCCTGCTGTGGATGGGCTAGGAGGGCGCACCTACCCTGCTGGCATTGCTCTCTGAGAAACTAGTTGTTCCACGTCCCTCTCCTAACTAGCTGCTGGTGGCTCCTGACAGTCCCTGGCGCCCCTTGGCTTGTAACTGTGTCTGCCTCCATCATCACATGGCTGTTCTCCCCCAGGCTCCCAGTGTGTATCCCCTCTCTTTTATGTGATGCCACTCAAAACCAAGCAAACTCACACTGTCATCAAGTCCATTCTGACTAACGGCGACCCTGTGACTCCTAGGGCAGGGTAGAACTGCCCCTGTGGGTTCCTGAGACTCTGAATCTTTATGGGGGTAGGCAGCTTCATCTTTCTCCCTTGGAGCGGCTGGTGTGTTTGAATTACTGACCTTGCAGCTAACAGCCCCTCTCAGAACCCACTACACCTCCAGGGCTCCTTATGATGCCCTTCAGATGGATTTATCTCCGAACAGTTGTGTTCATAGATCCCAGGGGTGAGGACCCCAGCATCTTTTTTTTTTAAAATCATTTTAATAGGGGCTCATACAACTCTTATCAAATCCATACATATATCAATTGTGTAAAGCACATTTGTATATTCATTGCCCTCATCGTTCTCAAAACATTTGCTCCCCACTTAAGCCCCTGGCATCAGCTCCTCATTTTTCCCCATTCCGCCCTCCCTCATGAACCCTTGATAATTTATAAATTATTATTTTGTCATATCTTGCACTGTCCAATGTCTCTACCCACTTTTCTGTTGTCCATCCCCCAGGGTGGAGGTTATATGTAGATCCTTGTAATTGTTCTCCCTTTCCAGCCCACACTTCCTCCACCCTCCGGTATCGCCACTCTCACCGCTGGTCCTGAAGGGATCATCAGTCCTGGATTCCCTGTGTTTCCAGTTCCTATCTGTACCAGTGTACATCCTCTGGTCTAGCCAGATTTGTAAGGTAGAATTGGGATCATGATAATGGGGGCGGGGGTGGGAGCATTTAAGAACTAGAGGAAAGTTGTATATTTCATCGTTGCTACACTGCACCCTGACTGGCTTGTCTCCTCCCCGCGACCCTTCTCTTCTGTAAAGGGATATCCAATTGCCTACAGATGGGCTTTGGGTCTCCACTCCGCACTTCCCCTCATTCACAATGATATGAGTTTTTGTTCTGATGATGTCTGATCCCTTTGGCACTTCGTGAGCACACAGGCTGGTGTACTTCTTCCATGTGGACTTTGTTGCTTCTGAGCTATGTGGCTGCTTGTTTATCTTTAAGCCTTTAAGACCCCAGACGCTATATCTTTTGTTAGCCGGGCACCATCAGCTTTCTTCACCACATTTGCTTATGCACCCGCTTTGTCTTCAGCGATTGTGTCGCGGCGGTGAGCATCATGGAATGCCAGTTTAAGAGAACAAAGTATTCTTGCATTGAGGGAGTACTTGAGTGGAGGCCCAATGTCCATCTGCTACCTTAATACTAAATCTATACATATATGCACATAGATCTATTTCTCCATCCTCATATATAAATATATGTACATATGTACTCACCTGTATTTAGACTTCTATAAATGCCCTTTACCTCATAACTCTTTCCTCTATTTCCTTTTACTTTCCTCTTGTCCCACTATCATGTTCAGCTTTCATTTGGGTTTCAGTAATTCCTCTTGTTTGTATTACCCTCGGTCATGCCTTACAGGCCTCCCATACCCTCCTCACCACCGTACTACCTGGTCCTCACTCCAAGAATGTTTGTAGCTTTTCTCTATGCCCCTTTTGCATTTTTTTAAAAAAGCTTACCTCCACGGACTCATGTTGTACTTGTCCTTTTATGCCAGCATCTCTTTTGAGGGGACACAATCCAGTCTCCAACAGAGTGAAGCCACTGATTGAAAGGAAGTCAAGGTCTGTGGGTCAGAGCGGGCAGCATGGCCAGACTGTTGGGATGGGACTAAGGTGCTAACAAGGTGGTCATATGGGGGGAAGCATCGTGGTATAAGATGCAGAAATAGTGAACCATTTATTGCTAAAATCCTACTGAGTCTAATTTTGTTAATTTTTCGTTTATTCAAATCTTTCTTTTTATTGGCAGTGCCTCAAGGAATCTTATAAATAGCAATTAATTAGAAACTTTTTTTTATACTTCTAGTCAGTAAAATGTTTGTTAGCAGATATTCTACTGTAAGTTTTTCTGTCGTGTCCAGTGCATCCTTGGTAAGTAGACATGAGTTGGGGTGAGTGGAGGTGGTGGGATGTGGGGTGGATCATTCAAAGTCCTGGTGGGCTGTGGATTATGAATTAGGCTACTAACTGTGAAGTAGATAGTTTAGACCCATCAACCTCCTTGAAGGAGGATGAGCCTGTCAGCTTCCATGAAAAATTCATAGTCACATTGTGACCACCCTATAGGACAGAAGCAGTTTTACCCTGCCCTATACGGTCACAGTGAATTGGAACCAGCTCAGTGGGAATGGGCATGGGTCTTCTTTTGGGGTCACTCAGGCTTAGGCTGTATCTGCCCAAGCTGTGTGGTCAGCAAATGGAGAAGACGAAGAACAAGGTCATTCCAGCCAGGTAGGGCAATCATTGGAAGGAGGGTGTGGCATCCTCAGTTCCGGGAGACATTGATGTGGTGACAGCAATGGAAGGGGCAGGCAGCCGGGCTTAGACAGGAGGGGAGGGCATGCAGGATTAGACAGTGGTCAGGGTTTCTTTGAGTCACACGCAGCCTTTTTTCCAGACTTGGCTAGGACAGGTAGTTCAATTTCTGACAAACTCAACATCTGACTAGGAAGTTCCTTCAGTGGTTCTCCTCTGGTGTTGGTTGCCCTCGGGTGGCTTCCAACCCACGGCAATTCCCTGTGTGCAGAGGAGCACTGCTCCACAGGGTGCTCAAAGGTGTGACCTTTCAGAAGCAGACAGCCAGGTCTCTCCTGTGCCTTCTCTGGGTGGGTTCAATCTGTCAGCTTTTCATTGAGTAGTCGGGTGCATAAGGATTAGTGCCTGCCAGCCAGAGACTCCTTGCCAGGGCCAGGAGGTACTTTGAAGATGTACTTACTGCCATCATGACGATTCCAACTCAAAGCGACCCTATAGGAGAGGTTTTAAGCACCCTTGTGGGTTTCAGAGACTAACTTTTATGGGAATAGAAAGCTTCATCGTTCTCCCATGAAGCGGCTGGTGGTTTTGAACTGACGACCTTGCGATTTGCAGCCCAATGCATAATCCATAACTATGCCACCAAGCCTCCTTACAGAGATCGTAAATTACAGTATTAATAGGAAGCCCCTGTTCAAGAAGGATGCACTGGCAAGAATCAAATCACCCACTGATTAGTTTCCTGGCGGCAGCTATAACAAATTACTACAGAATACAAGTGGCTTTTACTGTAGCAGGAATTGGTTCTCATACAGTTCTGGGGGCTGGAAGCCAGAAATCAAGGTGCGAGTCAAGCCATGCTCCTTTTGAAGGCTTCAGGAGATGAAAACTTCCTTGCCTCTTCTTATTTCTGGTGGCCCAGCTGCTTCTGTCTTCACATGACCATCTTCCTTTTGCGCATGTCTGTCACTGTGTCTCTTCTCTGGTGTTTGTGAGGACACCAGTCATGTGGGAGTTAGGCCCACGCCACGCCACGCCACGCCACGCCACTCCACGCCACGCCACTCCACTGTGACTTCATGTTAACTCATTGCAGCCACAAAGATACTATTTCCAGATAAGGTCACACTGACCAGCACCGGGGTTTCAGAGAGGAGCTGTGGTGGTAGTGCTGCGGGTTAGGTGCTGGGCTGCTGATGACATCGATTAGAAAGATGAGGCTGTCTGTTCAGTAGCTTTACATCGAGTTGCTATGAATTGGAATGGACTCATGGCAGTGGGGTTGGTTTAGGTTTGGGGAGGTTAGGGACAATCCCTGGTGGCTTAGTAGTTCAAACTCACCAGCCACTCCTTGTGAGAAAGGCACAATAAAGATGCTAGCTCTGGAAACCCTGAGGAGCAGTTCTACTCTGCCCTAACAGGTCACCATGAGTTAGAACTAAGTAGCAGTGGCTGGGTGGGGGTTAGGGTGTCAACATATTTTCTAGTGGGGGGTAGGAAGGTGGCTTAGATCTCTAACTCCCTTCCTCATTGTTACCCTCACGACTGTCATTTCCTTTCTCTGAGGCTGTCTCTTGACATCATAACACCCTCCCAACCCCCCATCACCCAAATCGGCCTGTGTGCCGCACACCATGGCTCTGCTTGGTTGTCTGACTTCTTTTCTGGTGGCATCCAAATGCCTGTGATTTTGATGAAGGTGCTCTGGAGGAAGGGAATAAAATAATGATTTTACTACTGAGATGTGTGGTATAAATGAAAAGGTGCCGTTGGATGTTAATGCTGTTCTTGTTACTGTATGTGAAACTTTCCCCAACCTCACTGTGGTCACTTGCATGGGGTTACGAGATCTCTAGCTATCACTTGAATTAAATTTATTTGTCTGAGCAGGAAAAAAAAATTTTTTTTAACCCCCAGCAAAGATAATAGAGAATGAAATTTATTTCACTTCTTTTGCACTCCACTGCTAACCTAAAAATTGTTGGTTCAAACCCACCCAGGGCTGGGGGAAAAAAGCTTGGTGACCGCTCCTTTAAGATTATGGCCTGGAGAACTCTGTAGGGCTCAGCTCTGCTCTGTCATGGACGTTGCCAGGAGGCAAGGTCAACGCCATGCAGGGGGTGTGGCTTTTAATTCTTCTGTTCCTTTATGTAGCATTATCAAGATGGCACATCATTTAGAGCAAGAACAATGCTAAAAGTAGTGCAGCCAGAGTTTAAGGGTAAATACCCCCATTTTCATCATTGCAGGGGAGTGGGGGAGGTAATAAAAAACTATCTAAGCATACATTCCATGTGTACGCGTGTGCACAGACATACAAAGGGGTACCCCCCAAAAAAAACCCAAAATTTTTTTTCAAAACTATGTGTTTTAATTTTTTACAGAACAACCTTATCACCTTAAAATTACCCACTATTACACTTAATACATTTGTCAAATCTGCAATTCCATTCTTGGAAGCATTTTTTCAAACTCATCTGTTTGGATGGCTGACAACACCACCCTCGTCTTTTTCTTCACCTCCTCTGCACTATCAAATCACTGTCGTTTCGTGTCCCTCTACATTCACAGAAACAAAAAGATGCAGGGAACAAGGTCAGGTGAGTCAGGTGCGTGGGACAAGAGAGGCATGCTGTTTTTTGCCAAAAACTGGCACACCTGTGAGCAGGTGCATTGTCGTGGTGACAAAACCAGTCCCCTGCCTGCCACAAATCAGGCCTTTTTTGTCACATCCTGTTACTCAATCTTTTCAGAACCTCCAAATCAGGGGTCCTCAAACTTTTTAAACAGTGGGCCAGTTCACTGTCCCTCAAACCGTTGGAGGGCCGGACTATAGTTTGGAGAAAAAAAAACTATGAACAAATTCCTATGGGCCTGGGATGAGTCAGCTGTTAAGCAGGACAGGCAGTGGCAGCTAAAACACCTGGCGGGCAGGATAAATGTCCTTGGCAGGCCGCATGTGGCCCGTGGGCCATAGTTTGAGGACCCCTGCTCCAAATAGAAGGCTTGGTTTACAGTCTGACCCTACCCCAAATTTAGGGTGGAACTTACCCCAAATACACTACAAGTCCACATTTTCATCTGTTCTGGAAGTTGACGGACCTCCAGAACAAAATTTGTCATCAATAGACATTTCACCTTTTTTGAAATGAGAAAACCACTTGTACACTTGAGTTTTTCCTATAGTCCTGTTCTTCACAACAGTTTCTGGGGCATTTTCCCCAAGCAGGAAACAAACTTTCACAGCCTCACACTCTTCTTTTAAATCAGCCATCCCAAAAGACAAGGTTGCAGTGAAACTGCTTTTATGAAAAAATTCACTGTGACCAGAGAGAACTTCCTAAGTGACGCCACTGGGTGCACTAACTCAGATCAAGTTGTTGCTGGGAAAAATGTGAACTATGAAAGTTCCGCCCTGCTCAATGCAATTCCTATTTTTTTTGTACAAGATGACTTCAAAAAGTTGGCAGAAATATGGAATTGATAGATAATAGGATTTTTTCCCATAAATTTTTTGAAACTTCCTTGTATAGCTAACTGTGTTATGTGTGTATTTTTATATATACACCTATATATGGAGAGAGAGAAAGGAAGGAAGAAAGAAAAACAGAGGAAGCTTTCTACTCCCATAAAGAGTTACAATCTTGGAAAAATACAGAGACTGTTCTACCTTTCCTATAGGGTCTCTATGACTCGTTGGCTAGTACACACACACACAGATATGGATGGATGAGGCTTCTTCTACTGTAAAGAGTTACAATCTCTGAAACCCACCACAGGGACAGTTCTACCCTGCCCTGTAGGGTGGCTATGAGTTGCAATCAACTTGACAGCAGTGTATGAAATATAAGTTTCTGTTTTAAAAATCTTCAGTTACCAAATAAGAAGACTAGCCGCTTGACTGTGTGAAACCTAGTTCTTCAGGTTCTAAAAGGTAAAAGTTGTTTCCGGCCAATCCAACAGGGATTGCAATGTGATTTCTGGTGTCTTCCTAAGAGGCCAGTGCCACACAATGACACCATGAAGCCTGGGTTTCAAATTGCAATCCTCACACCCCCAGAAGTACACTGAGAGGACAAGCTCAAAGATCGACTTTCATTCTTCTACTTGTGACTATTATACCCATATCTTAGCCTACTCGGATTTTTTTCAGCATCCTGTCTTAATTTACTTAACGTTATCCACGTGCTTGATAAACTAATATTTATTGCTCTCAGGTCCTTGCACTTTCTTGCCATGTCAGAGGTTACGATTCTCGACATTTTGTTTTATCTTTCTAAGTCAGCAAATAAAATGAAGAGGGAGACAGCTGAGATTCTAAACTAAAATAGAGATGAACGAAGATGGTCATTTTATTGTCTGTAGTTGGATCCTGTTTGTGGAATCAAAATTGACAGATCTTGTAAACATACACCGCAAGAGGGTAGAAAAGGGGCATAAACTAAATTTTCAGGTGAGAAGCAAAACTAACCCTGACTATTTTTCAAAGTAGGAGGATTTCCTTTGTATCGTCCCTGGGGTGAAACAAAAAAAAAAAATGGGTTCCATCAACTGTATTTGGTTTCTACAATTTCAGTAAAGTAGTTAGAGTTTTATTGTACTTCTGATATATAATTTAGCTCTTCTCACTTCCTAATGGGATGCTTTGTAAAAATTGTGGCTTTCAGTGACTTCCTTTACTTGTAGTCATTAACAGTCCCTCTCTGGGGCTTCTCGCTCTGAGTAGCATTGCTCAGGAAATAATGGATTCTGTTGCGCCT
Organism: Echinops telfairi; assembly: GCF_000313985.2. Taxonomy (NCBI): domain Eukaryota; kingdom Metazoa; phylum Chordata; class Mammalia; order Afrosoricida; family Tenrecidae; genus Echinops; species Echinops telfairi. Next base: position 6,369,913 of record NW_022103900.1, read on the forward strand.
GTCAACATAAACTTATTTTCTCTTCTTTTAGACATTTCTCTGTAGCTTCAAATGAGCTGTGTGTTCTGAGAGTTCTGAAGTCCATTCAGCATTCTCTCTGCCCTATTTTGCCAGTATCTGTAATCACCATTAAGATCACTATCATTAAAATCGGTCTTTACAGTGATGCAAAATGCAAGTGGGGAAAATGATGGCAGATGCAGAGGTGTTTTACTAAGTACCATTCTTTCAAAGGTGAATGAGTTAAGAATATTCTTACGAATGGAAAGCAATTTTCTTTTAGAAAAGAAAATGCATGTAACTAACTCTTGCAATGATGATATTTAAACTTTCTCCTTGTGAAAAAAACAAAAGTCATCCGTTGAAAGCATTCTTAAGCTCAAATCCACTAGACGGAGAGGTCAGGCTTGGTTTGACAGGTTCCACATGGTAACACATGCCCTCAAATTAAACCCTGAGCCTGCAGTTGCTTATGATTTCACATGGAAATGAAATGTAAACATGCCTACTTGAAATTTAAATACTGAGGTATTTCCCTTGAGATTAATGAAACTCCTTGTAATAGAACCAATTGTTTTTTACTGCAGTAAATTGGGTCAGCTCACATCAAAGTCTTTCAAAATCTTCACAGGGTCACGTCTACCAGTTCCTTTGCACAGTTATTCAGTGGTGACTCACATTTGCATGGGAGTCCAAAAGGCTTTGTTCTGGCCCTCCTAGCTGTGTATCCTTGGGTCTCTCTCTGGACCTTGGTCTTGTTTGCAAAGCAAAATGACCTCCCAAGATTCATGTCTGCTCAGGGTTCCCCCACATCAGTGACCCATTGACTGTTATGGTCACATTCTGTTCATTTGCAGTGTTGCTCTGCTTGATTACCACTTAGGATGGTTTAAAAAAATGTTTTCTAAAGCAAAATTACTTTGGCTTGTTCTCAGTCAACCAGCGCTTTGAAAAGTTTGGCTTTTATCAGCAACAGAGGCATTTGGAAAGCCGCCCCTCCAGATTACTTCTCTCCCCTACTTCAAACATTTGCAATCACTGAGGAAGACTGATTATAATCTCAGTGCCGGCCTGGCTGCTGATGGTTGGGCTGTGCTCCCAGCAGTCTGACCAGCCCCAGAAATGCTATACCAGTCAGGTGTGTTCCGAATAGGCTGATGCTGTTTTGTTTTGCTCAAGTAGGTTGAGCAGAATCCTGGGAAAGCAAGCATGATGTCAGGTTCTGAGAAAGAGCAAGGTGGCAACACAAGGGTATTTGCTTTTCTTAACTTAGGTTGTAGATCGCTCACACCTCTAGACTAGTATGCTTTGTTCGCCTGCCTGGTTTCCCTGCCTTTGCTCAGTCCCCAATCTGTTGCTAGCATGTGTTTCCTTAGGCAAACGTATACCACGTGGCTTTGTTGTGTAGAAGTTAATGAAGTGTTAGCTGAAGTGAACCTGAAAGACCATCTTGACCCTTAATGGCTTAACGCATATGGTCTTCTTCCAAAATATTTTGTTCTACGTGTGGACAGTCCTGCATTTCAAGAACACAATAGTTTTGGAAGGATGGTGCTTTGTGGGAGTCTGGAGTCTGTGTGGTCTCTTTTGGAGGAAGTCATTGCTAATTATCCCTGAATTCATAACCTCTTAGGTTGTTTCTAGCATTAGTTAGTGTGCGTGTGGTATAACCCAAGTGGCAGTGCCAGGGAGCGCTGTTCATGTCCAGCTAGCGAAGAACCACCTGGGTCTGTTTCCATTCAGGTACGAAGAGTTCCGGGGTCCAGCGGTCACCTGCATAAGACTGAAGACGGTGACTGGGAGTGGAGTGACGACGAGATGGATGAAAAGAGTGAAGAAGGGAAAGCGGCTTTTTCTCAAGAAAAGGTGCAGCACATTGATTGATGATGACTTAGCTAGCCTGTGTCATGCACGTTTTCTACGTATCTGCTTTGTGCTTGTACTTACTGCTACATAATTCTCTTACAGTCACGAAGAGTAAAAGCAGAAAATCCAGAGGTGAGTGGTTATTGCTATTATTATTTCTCCCATTACTACCTCACGTTCCCCTTATGGAATCAGTCTGATGCACTATGAGAAAGAGAACATTTTCTTCTCACTGAGCAGAGCATTAAAGCAGGGGTTCTCAACCTGTGGGTCGCGACCCCTTTGGGGGTCAAACAACCCTTTCACAGGGGTCGCCTAATTCATAACAGTAGCAAAATTAAAGTTATGAAGTAGCAACGAAAATAAATTTATGCTTGGCGGGGGTTTAATACAACCTGAGGAACTGTATTAAAGGGTGGAGGCATTAGGAACGTTGAGAACCATTGCATTAAAGGGTTCTGTTGACTTCTACGGTTCTGATTCTGTCTGCACTACATTGTTGTCAGGTGCCATCAAGTTGGTTCCGACTCATAGTAACCCTGTGTGCAACAGAACAAAATGCTGTCCGGTCCTGTGCCACCCTCACAATCGTTCTTGAGTTTGAGCTCATCGGTGCAGCCACTGTACTGGGGGTGGTATGATTCCATTTCTTCCAGAGCCTCGGCTTCCTCCATCTTTTGGGGACAGAGACAGTACAGTGCTTATCTCATGAAGCTGCCTTGAGGATGCATGAGATCACAGACATACAGCTCTCTATGAATGCCAGCCACAGAATGGGTACACACTGTTAGCTCTGTAGTGTTACTATCACATAGAAAACGTCAGAGGCATGCCAGCCACATTTCTTCTAGATACTGAGTTTGCAACACAATGGACAGTTGACACGGGCAAGAAATTCTGGGTTGCATCTGTGAGGCTCCTTTTTAAATCTCTTGGGTTACAGAGTAGGCAACAGCACCCTTAGTAGCTCCTCGTTGGGAACTGGTCATCGTCTGATTCATTTTACTTCCTCCGCTGGATTCATTCTCGTAATGCTCACTGATGACCGACTGTGTTTCAAAGGATTTGCTGATTTTCCTAGGAGAGATTTGAGCATATTTAAGTATTTTACAGACCTCATAATTAATGTGTACCTAGGTAAGTTCTTATTAGGAAACTCAGAAAGCATTGAATGACAAATTTTATCTTTCCCAACTTTCTTTAATGAGCAGGCATTTTTCTCTGATGAGATAGAGTAAATCTTGTCGTTTGGCTTCCTGTGGCGATGGCCAGCTGGGCTGTTCTGAGAGGACAGATCAAAGCCACAGAGCCACTCCTGCCCTTACTCCTTCTTCCCCTCTTTCCTGCCCTCTCCTCCCCCCAAAATGCTAGGCACTTTTCTTTCGGCCTGCCTCCTAATTATACCTCCCCTTCAAATCCTCTTTCCTTCTAAATTTGTCATATGAATTAATCTTTCTGCTTCATCAAATATAAGCTTTGATCAAGGACATTGCTCACCTGGTTTAGGAAGGAGGGTGAAGAGTCACACGGTGGGGCATGTTGGCTCTGAAGAAGTTGAGCTGGAATTCCAAAATGACCTGTACTGGATATTTGCACGCTGCCCTCTCCATGCCCCTTCCTGTTTTATCTAGAATGAAGCAGCAAGTCAGTAGTTTTTTGTTTGTTTTTTAATATTTCTAGAAGAATCTTCAGTTCTTCTTAGAAGCAGAGCAAAATAACCTAGCTCAAGTAGCACCATTGATTCAAGATTTCTTTCTTAGTTTAATATAGGAAATGAAGGAGCCTGCATGGTATAGTGGATTAGCACATTGGTAACTACGGTGTGTTGCCATTTAAATCCCCCAGCCACACTGCAGGAGACAGATGAGGCTGTCTTCCCAGGAAGAGTCAGTCTTCTCCTCTGCGCCACACGGTCCCTATGAGTCAGAATTGACTTATAGGGCATCCTCATTGGGTAAATACTCATGGCTCCTACCTAGAGTGACGGGTGCAGGTCTTCCCTCATAAGTGTTTGTTGAATGTAGTATTCCACTTCATCCACCAATCCTTCCAGTTTATGAAAAATGGACAGCATCACATTATGTATGAAGTTTCCCTGATAACCGATTCAGGTAACAGAAACATGTTAATGTTAACAGGAAAGAGTCATATATTAGAGTACTGTAGATCAATAGTCATAATCATCAACCTTCTTGAATGGGATTTGGAAGTCATTGGCACTTCACTAAGCCTAGACTCTTGATTTCCCAGAGACGTCTCTCTGTTCCCACAATGATGCATATTAAGGAAGCATATGCATCACGTGTTTGAATGTAGACCAAACCAAACCACACTCACTGCCATTGAGTTGATGCCTACTCCGAGCAACTCTATAGGGCAGGGTAAAATTGCCCCTCTGAATTTCAGAGATGATAACTCTTCACAGGAATAGAAAGCCTCTTGTTCCCACCCCCAGCCCCACCCAAGAGCCGCTGGTGGTCTGCTTAACCAGGATGCCCCGAGGGTTCCTTTTGAGTGTAGACACGCCCACCAATTTTGAGGGGTAACCAGACCCACCTGCCCTTTCTCATCTGCTCAGTGGAGTTTTCTGACACCTCTCTTATTGGCTGAGTTGGTGGTTCAGTACCATCAGTTGTGTGAGAAATGATAGCCTGACTTTTGTGTTCTTCCGAATTGTAATCTAAAGCTGCTCCCTGATTTCCCAACCACCCCATACCTGTTTTTGTAACTGAACTGTAAAGTGTTTTATTTAGCTATTATAAAAGGAATTATAAAGATGAGTATGGAAATATTCATCAAAATCAAAAGCGAAACCCATTGCCATTGAGTTGATTATGTCTCAGCATTCCTTCATTTTTCAAAACGTGCCATGTTTACTTATATATAAATATGTGTGTAAAAGAAATCTAGCTGTCATGTGGAAAACAAAAAGAAAGATTACGAGAACTATAAAAAATGTTTGGTCTTGCCATACGTCTTGGTAATCTTCCTGCGTTGTTTTTAACTGCTGGGTAGTACTGCATTGGGTATTTGGAAGTGGTTTATCTACTCCTTTCCCTCTTGTTGCCCATTTAAACACCTGTTAAAGAAACAGCATTCCATTAATATATTTGTGCATGCCTGCTCTGGGCACATATACAAGTATAGTGCAGATACTTAAAATTGTAATGGCTGATTTTGAATTTTTATAGATAGTAACAAAAAACCAGCACTAGTGTCTTAAATATCTGGCAGTACCTTATTCCTTTAGTAATCTTTGAGAATAAAAATACTTATCTTAAAAAATGACACATTTTAATGCCAGCAAGTTTATATCTTAATATGTTTTTTGATAAAGTGACTTACTTAAATTGTAGGTTAGCTGTCTACTTGACTATAAGCCACTTGAAGACTGGGATAGAATTTTACTCATGCTTTTTCCCCCTTTTCATCTCCAATATTCTGTACATGTTGATGACATATGAATGTCTGAAAATAAATATTAAACAAGTGAGTGACTAACCACCTAGTGCTTATTGGGTAGGTTAGAAGTGGAGGACAAAGATCCAAAAATGGTGGATAATTGGGGTGAAGTTCAGGAGCGGGTGGGGGGGGAATTTTTGCCTTAGTAGTTAGTACCATGTTTCGATACGGTAAGGTGCTATAATAAAGGAAGGGTGTTTTAGGAATGCGTAAATGTCAAAGGACAGTTTACCAGCCTGTTGACGAAGCATAAAGTAGAAACTCTAGACATTAGATTCATTGGAGGAGATTCAAAGGTTCAGTTTGGGATTTTTATCACATAGGATAGATGTGCCTGATTCTCAACCACATCTGTAGATCTTCCTAATAAATAAACCCAAGGGAATTTCCAGTGGATTCTGTAAGATTAAATAATTATGCCACCTTATCTGAAAATTTGTAGTTAAACATTTTGAAAAATTGGGCCTGTTTTTGTAACCTGGTTTTTTAGAAACAACCTTGCAAAGTATTAGTCAACTCATTAATAAGTAATAGTTTGTAACGCGTTGATAACTCATGTTTATTTCAGTTATTATCCCCTTTCTTGAAAGTTGGACACACACTGCCTTAGTTTCGTTATGCTTCTGTAATAGAAATGAGGGATTGGCTGTAAAGAACACATCATTTTACCAGTTTTGGATGTTAAAAATCCAAATTGGGGTCTCGATCATGTTGCTTCCTTCCTTTTGTGTATCCCCTAGTGTTCCTTGTTTCTTTGGCTTATAGACAGTCCTCACATGGCTTCACCTCCTGTCCACGTGCACATCTTTATGTTGGATCTTTTATTATAACTCAAAATTGTTTAAGTTTAGAACCCACTCTACCAGAGGCTGATGAACCTAAGATTAGCAGGAAGACCACAGGCTTGTGGTTGTAGAGGTGAATGAATCCAAGGTTGGCAGGTCACATGGCGGGCTGCTGAAGACTCCAAGGATCAGCAAGCAATATGGCAGGTCATTAGGTCAAGTACAGAGAAGCAGGCAGAGGCAGGATCCAGACCCAGCAAAAAAGCAAAACATGCTTTTCCAATATCCACTTCTATTGAAAGCAGGCCCCACCCTCAAGGCAATTAATTCTATCATGGCTGTGACCTGTGTAAGGGTGTTGGACTTATCCTAATCTTTATCCCATTATGGAAGCAACTGATTGGTTATGATTACACTGTGTTAGGTCAGGTCCTGGGGGATTACTAGGTGTGAACTGCCAAGCCACTGAAAATCCTCGCCCCGCAAACTTGACACACAGTCTTACTATCACACTTGGTATTTTCAAGGAATGGACTTCCTTAGGCAGTGCTTCCTACCTTACTAGCCTTCCTGGCTCACATGACATTTTGCAACTGTTATCTTTTCATCATCTTTTGACAAGTAATTTGGGGTCTTTTGTTGCCAGAATCTAAAGTAATAAGTACTTATGTTGTATGACTTTTTATCACTTCTGCACTAGACCTTAATTTTCCATTAAAAAAGTGACATTGGCTTTGCTTTAAAATTCATAGGGCTTTTGGTATAATTTAACTGAGAGGACATTTGCTGAGACTTCTATTAAAGCACCATTCCTTTCACAGCAGCGTTGCAGTTAGCTGATAAGAAAGGCAAGGATTCTCAACCTTGGTAACACGTAAGAAAAACTGAAAGCTTGGGACATACAGATGCATAAACCTAATCCCGAGAGGATTCTGATTTGGTATTGTGGGGTAATGCCCCAGCTTTAATTTTGAAAGCGTCTCACCTGATTCTTGCAGGATTGCGAACCACTGCCTGGGAAAATCACACAGATAGCTGTGGACTCAGAAGTCCAGGTTCGAATTCAGAAAGACTGCTCATATTTTATGAAGTTTTTCTGTAAATAGCAACTTATCAGAAGTCTCCAGAGAAAACAAAACAAACACTCAGAAAACTGTTTCAGAACACCTTTAGAAAAGGTGTCCATCTTTAAGCACGTCTAATGAAACTGGTAGAAGGTTTCCTGGCTTAAGCCCTGTTGGATCCACAACAGATGATATTGAAGAGTTTAAAATCAGGAAATGTTTCTGCTTTCCCAGCTCAGAGATTTGTCTGCAGGAGAAAAGATATTTGGTGTGGATTTAGGGTAAGTTAATTTTGCTAGAGATTAGATAGGGATGTGAAAATGTAATCTATTGCTTTATGGTAGTCATTGCTATGACCTGATGATTTTCATACTACCTCTGGCTTTCTAAACTTTTTTTCAGGTGGAAGCCTGTTTTCCAAATACCTGTCAGTTCTCATGCATGTTTGCTGTATAATCACACATAGATAGGGAGAAAGATTTGATTTCTCCTGCTACACTGATTATGTTTAGCCTCAGACATCACGGTTAGATTTAATTCCATGCTTTTTTATAAAGCCAACATCTGACAGATGACTGGCCTTCTGACTAGTTGTGATGAAATGTAGATATGTGGTCACAAATTTACTGTAGTTCTGTAAAAGAGACTTTTAATTTGGACAGTTTTAGATTCACAGAAAAATGGCAAAGATAGCCCAGAATTCCCAGAGACCTCCCCACAAGTTTTCCCAGTTACCATCTTACCTAATGCCAGTACTTAACGTTTGTCACAATTAAGAAACCAACACAGCTGCATCACTCTCACTCACAGCTAAACTCCAGAATAGACTCGGCTCTCACTCATTTTTCTATTGATGTTTGTTTTCTGCTCCAAGACCCAGTCCTGGAAGCCACCTTACAGTTAGTTGTTGAGTTAGGTAGGATTCTGTAGTTTTTGCAAGTTGTCCCCCACTCTCCACTGCCAACCCACTTGCAACGCTCATGGGTTTTAGCTCATGTAGACCCTATGTAGGGCTTCCAAGACTGTAAATACTAATGGGAATAGAAAACTTCATTCTTTCTCCTGTGGAGTTGACTGGCGGATTTGAACCCCCTACCTTGCGGTTAATAGTTCAGTGGACAGGGCTCTTTGTTCATCCCCCATTAACATAAAATCACTGTTCCTATCAAATCTGTCTGGTTGCTATTGTCAATTTGATCCCCTTTTCATAGATCTCAGAAGAGCACAATGCTTAAGGCAGACGTTGTTTACTAGTTAAGCTAAAGTATTGTAAGAAGACTTCAGGAGCTATTTCTGGTTTAAGGTTTAAGAATAGTTTCAGAGGTTTATTCAGACTCCATGGCTCCAAGTCTGGAGTCCATGAAGGTAAATTCTTTTTGTCTGTCTGTTTTTAAATCCAACTTTTTTTTTTGGTCATATGTTTAAAATACAGTGAATATTTGCTCAATGTAATTATTAAAGGAACCGGCTTTCCTTTCATTTGGAGACCCTTCACTTAATAGCCAATTATGCAATAAGAAGAAAAACAATGGTCCCATCCCACCTCTGTTATTCAGTTTAAAATTTCAAACAGTGCATGTCTTGTCCTTGTTCCATGGTTCTCAAAAAGCACCTGCGAGATCACTTGGTGAACATCTCAATAAGGATACTGATTCCCAACCAACTCCAGGAAATTCTCAGTCACCTGTGGGGTGGGGCCCCAGGGAGTGTTCGTTTTAACCTGTCTTAAGTGGTTCCAATATAAAGCGCCATTTTGGTTTTCTGAAGTCCTGTAACGACGGCTCTCTTAACAGATCGCCATGAGTGCCAGCAGCATGCCCGAGCAAATACAGTCCCTCTCTGTACAGGACGCTCAGGTAGGTTTCTCTGCCCGCCGCATGTATGGGAGATGCTCTTCAGACAGGTCTTGAGAAGAACCAGCCTTTCAAGAAGTGAGCTAGTTCCAAAATTGTGGTTAAACCAGAGCCTCGTAAACACTCTCGTCTTTTAACAGGTATGAAGTGAATGAGGACTATTAAGTGTGGACTGTGATTTCTCAGGATCTCCCACCTTTAAATGATAGGTTCAAAAGAGAGGATTGATTAACTAGACCGCTTCTGAAACTGTGAAAGCAGACAAGGGGGAAACGACTCACCATTCTGTTACACTCCAGCCCCAAGCATATGGTTCTTTTTCATCCCTGATTAGACACCTTGCTCTGTTTTCATACTTATTTTATCACTGAATTTCCTGGGCAGTCTGTCTCCACAGCTTGTAAACAATGCCCACTGTGCAGTGCCTTTGTATTAAAAGCTTTGTGACGAAGCCATGCGCCATGAGTTGTGCTGGGTGGGAGTGAAGGATTCTGAGTGGCGCAGGAGAAGGAATATGGACACAGAGCCCAAGGTCAGGCTCCCGGTTCTGAGTTTACTGTGATTACTAGGCAAGTCCCTTGGCTCTCAGCATGGTTATATGCACCACCTTTCGTGCAAAGAGGGACTGTCCCTCTTTGTCCTTGCCCCAAAGCCTGTATCCAGAAACCAGACTCACTGCCATCTAGACAATTCGACTCAGAGCAAACCTGTAGGACAGAGTCAAACAGTCCCTGGGCTTTTCCAAGATTTACCTGTTCACAGGAGTAGAACACCTCATGGGCTTCCTTGGAGTGGTGCTTTCAAATCGCTGACCTTGAGCCAATGCATAATCACTGTGCCGCCAGGACCCCTTATCCAAACCTCTATATTCCATTCAATCCATACCTATTTCATTTGATAACTGCTTACTGAAATAGCTACGTAACGTGGACATGGAAATTTATGGTAGCAGACAGCATGATAGGAGCCTTGTAGAGTTAACAGTCTTGGAAACTCACAGGAACAGGTCTACCCTGCCCTACAGAATCGCTACAGGCTGACATTGATTCAATGGCAGTGAGTTTTGGAAGGCAGCATGAGGAGTTGGCATCGACTGAATGGCAGCGAGTTTGACTTTATTCCGGGGCAGCATGACTGAGGCCAGGTATTTAGTTCTTGGAGACCCGATGGTGGTGTGAGTCTTGTAAGTGTTGGACTGCCAAGCACACAGGAAAGGCAGGAGAAAGACTGCTCCCAGAAAGATTTCTAGGAGGCCTACTCTGTTATGTCGGCTCACTGTGAGTGTGAATGGAGTTGGATGGCATTGGGGTGGCTTTATTTAGTTCTCGACCCTAGTTTTCTAGCTGGCAAGAAAGCACACTTGCAGAGGTTCAGTGACTTGCCCAAGGTCACACACCTGGCTGGTAACCTGGCTGGTGGCGGCTTTAGGCCTTTGCCCTATCTCGAGTAGCTCAGAAAATTCCCTAGAGGTGTAATGTAGGGGGTTTGGTTGAATGATAAAAGGTAAACTGGGGATAAGAATAAGTCGGAGATAGGGAGTAAAGGATACAGGAAAAGGTATTAGAGTGACTAAAACTGTATAGTATGTGTAGTTTATGATCTCCTATGTTGTAGGAGATCATACTTGTTTTCTTCCCGATCTTGTGAGGCAAGTGCTATCCACATTTTGTAAAATAACAAATTGGTTCATTAAACTACCGGTGGTTGCATAGCTAGTGATTGGCTGAGCTAAATCTTGACCTGGAAAATTATTTTTTTCCCCCTTTCTACGACCTCCTCCAAGGTTGGCTTATCTCTAGGAATTTTATTGGTAGAGACAGGATGGGGCTATAATAAAGCCACTCACAGTTGATGATCTGTATGCAAAGGAGGAATATGTTCTATTCTAGGTGGGAAAGCAGGAAAGCTAAAGCTGGTCTCATCTACTAGCTTCCAGATGCTCAACCTTTGTGTCCGGAAGAGGCCCTGGCTCCGGTTACAAGGTGCCACGTCAGAGCTTAGCTACAGCCTATACCAGTTATCCCTAGCTCCCAGCCTGGGAGACTTCTCTGTGAACCCTTCCTGCCCATAACTGCGTTGCAAATGAGTCCTCATTCCATCCCCCACACAGGGCTGTTGTTGGGCCAGGTAGACCCACCTGAAAGTGTGAAGATCTAGTTTTGAGATTGCCAAAAAGAAAGGGCTGTGTGAATCCAGGCTTGTTGTGATTGCATTCACCTGTGTTCCAGCAACGTTCCTAACAGTGCTTGCGGTTTTGTTTTTCAAGGGCCAACCCAACGCTAGTGAAGACTATAGAGAAGCTTCTTGCGTTGTGAACCTCGTTTTAAGATTAAGGTAAACCATACTGCTGTTTATTTTGCCTCGTTGTTGTTTTCCTTTTGCACAATAATATTCTGATCTCGTTTATTGACTTTTCATAATGTTAGCATGAAACAAAACTGTTAACTTACTTGATTCCTCCTCCTCTTCCCCAACAACCGGTGCATTCCCTGTACTAATTGTTCTCAACTCCGTGAGTAAGTACTAAAGAGGAAGACGACGGCAGCATGGGGGTGCATTGGCAGGGTCAGCATACCCTTCATTGAGGTGTTTCTTTTCCTTCTTGCCTTTTCTTCTTTTCTTTCTCTGCCTCTCTCTTTCCCCCCCTTTTTCTTTTTCACAATGGAAGATCACAGTAAGGGATTTTTAACGAGTTTCTTTCACACTTGAGCAATCAGTCTCTGACAGAAACAAACCATGCTTGTACTACAAGTTGCCTGTTCAGAACATTTTTCAGTGGCAGGTTTGATCAGCCACTGTGGAGAAGTGACAGGTATGCTTTGAAAGGACCCTCAGTCTTGTAGGAAATGGATACAAACATGGCGCTTCACAGTAGAGTGTTTCCGTATCTGCCAGTGAAAGACGCTCCTGGCTCCAGGACCTCTTAACATAAAGGCCTTTCTCTACATAGATTCTTTGGCAAGATTTTGGGATTTCAAGACAAAAGAAAATGGACTCAGTTTAATTTGTAAGCAGCTTAATTTCCTAGGTCAATCAGAATGCAGCCACGTTTTTGAAATGGCTTTGAAGGAAGTTAGATGCCAGGTCCAGGGCAGTGCGGTTCTATGGTGGAATTCTCCCCTTTCATGCAGGGGGCCCAGACCCACTTCCTGGGGCAGTTCCACTTTGCTCTACAGCTTCACTGAGCGTCAGGATAGGTTCGTGGGTGTAACCCCCGCCCTACTTTACATATTTAAAGTCTCTCCCAAATATCCTTATTGAATGCTTTACTTCAGCTCATAGGTTTCCCATCCCCTCCCATGGTCCTGGAGAATGTCATCTGCCAGATGGCTCTTTCTCCTTCTGGAGATTCACCCACCCTTCCTGCTCTGGGCTCCTGTCCGCTCTACTTTTGCTTCTTAGAGCAAATCTTCGACTCTGGAATACAAAGGCCTCCCGGGAGCATGTTAAAAAGCCTTATATCCAGCTACTGCTTTGATACGGACACTAGAACAACCAAGCACAAACGAAGCCCCTCCTTTTTCCGGCAGCCATTTACGTGGGTGCAAGTCTTGATCTTACCATTTTCTAGGCCTTTCCTTTTTCTGCTTAAAACACAGTTATCACAGCCAGCCCACAGGTCTGCGCGATCACCTGCATTAACGTTCAGTCTGCACTTGCCTTTGTTCACTGTCGACTCACAGGTCTGTGTGGCCATTTCCCAAAGTTTGTGGCTTCAATCCCTTAACCCTACAAGACAGCAAGTCTTGTCCTAAGACAGTAGACTTGTCATGAAGAAAGAGGGCTTCAAAAAGCCCAGGGGGAAATTCCACTATCTTTTAGTTCCATTTTCCCAAGAACTCATATCCCCATAGAAAAACACACATATTCTTTTGGGAAATTCCAATGAACATTATTAGGATATCTGGGAAAGAAATTTGTGTAACTTTGTTTGCTCTAAATCCTGTTTCACCTCAGAGTTCTTTACATCCAATTATGTTCCAGCTTAATATTCTCCCTTTTAAATGTAGCACTCTTATAGTAAAAAAACCAATGTGGTCTGAGCAAATGAGCATAATAGGAAAACCATGTGATTTTCTTAATTCACCCTCTACATTTCTACTCAATCAGCCCCTTTTTATTGCCTTTTGAAATATTCACGTACCTTAGTGACAAGCTTGGCCTGACCTCCAAATGAAAGGAAACCTGATTTTGTTTGTTCCCTTTGATGGGCTGCCAAGCCTAATTTACAACTGCAAGTCATGTTTTAAAATTCTATGTATGAGGTAACATGTGTCAGTATAATAATTAACCTGTTAATTTTGAGTCATTGCTTGCCTGCCATTCATTTCCATCACTATTGTCAGTAAGTCATAGAGTTCCAATATTTGGATATCCATCTCCTGCCAGTTTGATGAACTTTTTTTCTACATCTTTATCCAAAATGTTGATTAACTTGTTCAATAGTTTTAAGGAGGACAGAGTCTTCTGGCAGCAGTTAGAAGTCACTTGCTCCGTGGCTTTAAGTAGCTCGCATTCTTTGCTATAGTTACTTGAGAAATAAATGCCATTGACTATGGACCAACTAACACATGCATTTCTAGAATTAAGATGTACCATATCACTACCATTTTTTGAAAGTCTAAATCAATTAGAATCTCATTTAAAATAATAATGAATTTTAGTATGATTTCATTGTATTGAACACATGTTGATGCCTTATAGTTGGTATCTCTCCCCACCCCCTTTGTTTACAAGGCATTTGTTTAAACTGGTGTTTTTCAAGTTTGAAAAGTCATGAATCTCTCAAAATATGCCATTGGACTCTCTGGGGTGAAGGGTGTTCATGTACTTAAGTTTGTGAAATAGCATATTTTAAATTAAAAGTTAAATGCTTTTACACATTTTTGGTCACTCCGATAAATGTCAAAGTGCAACTATGTTAATTTAATCTGTAAATATTTATTAATCACCTAGTATGTGTGTGGTAGAGCCCGGGTGGTGAAGTGGTTATGCATTGGGCTGCTAACTGTAAGGTCAGCAGTTTGAAACCATCAGCCTCTCCGAGGGAGAAAGAGGGGGCTTTCTACTCCTATAAAGAGTTTCTGTCTCAGAAACTCATAGAAGTAGTTCTCCCCTGCCCTCTAGAGTCCCTATGAATCGGCAACAACTAGATGTCAGTGAGTTTGTTGTTTTTTTGGTATGGATGGCGATAGCACTGTTCTATGTGCTGTGATTGCAGCTGTGGGAAAAAGAAGAGACAAATCAGTTGCCCACAAGGACCTTACATTCTGGAAGCTGGGAAATGGTAGACACATCACAGATAAATGAGTAGGTCAAAACGTACCACTAAGCACCATATAGAAATTCTTAGTATACAGCAACATCAAAATGTGAAGCTGTTCTTTCTCGATGTATTCTCTATCTATCTGGGGCTATACACTTTTGAAGGTGGTGGTTTTACCCCCTCACTTTTATCACATGAAAATGACAGTTATATCATCCTCTAGAGCAGTGGTTCTCAACCTGTGAGTCACGACCCCTTTGACCCTTTCATAGGGGTTGCTCAATTCATAACAGTAGCAAAATTACAGTTAGGAAGTAGCAATGAAAATAATTTTATGGTTGGGGGTCACTGCAACATGAGGAACTGTATTAAAGGGTTGTGGCATTAGGAAGGTTGAGAACCACTACTGTAAGACTCAAATCATGTGTCTTTTGAATATTCTCCGAGTTACCTGGAGTGTGGATGAGCGAGTAAGGTTTCCCAACAGAATTCTCATAGAATGGCCCTTGGTACCCTGAAAGAATTAGTAGGTATACATTGTCATGATAGGAAAAAGATTCTCCTAGCTACTTTCTTGACCTTTTACTCACCAAGGCAAGTCTCTCCCCACTTCCCCTGCTAAAACTTAATAATAACCCTCCCTGCTTGTCTTGTGTCCTTCCCACTCCTCACCCCCCAAAAAGTTTTATCAAGAGTATCCTTTTGACATCCCAAGAAAATAGTCAATATAACCTTCTGAACTCCTCTCTGCTATGATTTTTTTAAATTTTAACAGTTTTATTGGCATATAATTCAATGGTTTAAGTATATTAAAGAGTCATGCAATCATCACCACAGACAATTTTAGAAGATTTTCTTCAATCTTTTGTACCCCTTATTATTAGCTCCTCATTACCTCCAACCTCCCCTACCATAACCCTAAGGAACTATTAATATAGTGAATTTCTCTGTGGATTACTTAATCTCGATTGCATATCAACAAAATAAATAAGAAACACCAACAATGACAAGAAAATGAAACACAGAAACCTCCATCCAAAAGAAAACAGAAGGTAATAGAAACTCCTGACAAATTTAAACTGGGTCAAAAGGTAATATAATAAATTGTAACCTAACTATATGTGTAGTATCCACTTCCAATGTCCTCTGCTGAGGGCAAAACTATTCTCATCCCTTTTCAATGATCTTGAGTTCAATGGACACTTAATCCAAGCGGGGACTCTGTAAGTATGTTGTAGATTTTCACTGTCATCCATAGCCTTGGCAAATTGAGCGCCCACAATTTAAACTCTAATAAAATTCCTTCCTGAGATCTTGGATTTTATTACTTACAATCCTTGCATCACACAGGCCGATGCAGAACTCAGTGTAGACTTAACTGATACCTCACTTAAATGGCTAGTTGGTTTAAGACAAAGCTTTAAGACCCTAGACACTATTCTTTTGGATAGGGAGCACCATCAGATTTCTTCACCACACTTTGCTATAGCACCCATATCTTCAGTGATCATTTCATGAGAACAAGTATTGAGCAGGATCACATTGTAAGAACTATTTATTCATAAATTAAGTTTTATGATTAAATACTGCTTTGAATTTAATTGGCCTGCAGATCTCCTGAGAAGCCACTGTTTTGATTGAACATTTTCTTTGAAGGTCACCCTAGTGAGACTAAGACAAGTGTATTACTGAGAGAGCTTGCCTGCAGCCGGTCACTGGTTGCAAAGACATGTTCAGGCTTGTTTTGACCACCAAGCAAGAAATGCTGCTGGTGGAGCAAGGAGGAAATCTGTGCCTGAAGTGGCAGAGGCAGCAGAAGAAAGGCCGCACCAAAGCCCCGAGGCCGAGGCATGGAGAACATGAAAGAGGATACTGAGCAGTGGGAGAGTTGAGACTGTGAGGCAGAGCAGTGGACAGGCTTCCTGCTCCCAGCAGCAGAAACCATGTAGCTTAGGGGCTGAGGACCAGAGAGACTTGCCTGGTAGCTGTGGAGAGGTGTTGTTGTGGACCAATGACAATATCTTAAAATGGTTTAAGATCCTGATCTGTGTTAACTTGGTAACTCCCCTAATAAAATTCCTTGATCATGAGGGGAAAAAAAAGACTTGTTCTGTGCTCAGTTGGTATATGTATGAACCAGTTCCCTAGTAATAACGCTTTTTGATTTGTACATGAGTATACATGGTTTATACATATGTTGTTAGGTGCCATGGACTTGGCTCCGACCCACAGTGACACTATTGCACAGCACATTGGAACACTGCCCACTCTTGTGGCAGCCTCACATTGTTCCTCTGCCTGAGCCATTGATGCAGCCACTGTGTCAGTGCATCTCCTTGAGGGCCTTCCTCTATTTCACTGCCCCTCCACTTTTCCAAACATGATGTTCTTCCCTAGGGACTGTGGTCTCTCTTGACATGTCCAAAGTATGTAAGATGAAGCCTTACCATCCTTGCCTCTAAGGAGTGTTTTGGCCACACATCTTCCAAGGCAGGTAGATTTGTCCTTCTAGAAGTCTATGGTACTTTTCAGTATTCTTTTCCAGCACCACAATTCAAGTGCATAAATTCTAGTCTTCCGTATTCCATGTCCATCTTTCACATGCATATGATGCAGTGAAGAATACCATGGCTTGGGGCAGGTACACTTTACTCCTCAAAGTAACACCCTTGCTCTTTAATGCACTAAAGAGGTCTTGTGCATGTGCATAATGCAAATCATCCCTGAATCTCTTCACTGCTGCTTCTATGAGTATTATTTGTGAATCCGAGTAAAACAAAAATCTTTGATAACGTCAAGCTTTTCTCCATTCATCGTGATGTTGCCTATTTGTCCAGCTGGGAGGATTTGGTCTTCGTTACATTGAGGTGTAATCCATACTGAAGGCCGCAATCTTTGACCTTTATTTGTGAGTGCTTTTTTCCCTCATTTTAAGCAAACAAAGTTGGGTCATCTGCATACTACAGGTTGTTTATAAGACGTCCTCTAATCATGAAGTGCTCTGGAATCCCCATTCTTCTCAAGGTTATCTCAGGTCAGAGAAACACAAATAAACAGCTTTCTGGTATTCTTTGCTTTGAGCCAAGATCCACCAGCAATAATGTCCCTTGCTACATGTCCTTTTCTGAATCTGGCTTGAACTTCTGGCAGTTTCCTGTCAGTGTTCTGCTGCAACCATTGTTGCTGATCTTAAGCAAAATATTATTTGTGTGTGATATCAATGAATATCATTCTCTAGATTGAGCATTCTGTTGGGTCATCTTTCTTTGGAATGGGTACAAATATTAATCTCTTCCAGTCAGTTGGCCAAGTAGTCAACTGATCCAAGTACATGGATCAAGAGACAGTTGCATGAACAGAACAAGAAATGGAACCGATGCGGACTCACAGTGACCCTCCCTGTGGGTCTCTGAGACAAACTCTTCATGAGCTAGAAAGCCCAGTCTTTCTCCCACAGAGCTGCTGGTGGTTTCCAACTGCCGACCATGTGGAAAATTAGGAAAGGTATACATCAAGATTGTATTCTCTCCCCATACTTGTTCAATCTGTATGCTGAACAGAGAAACTGGCCCTTTTAAAGTATATCCAACCTGTCTTTTGAGCAATATAGCTATTTAAAAAAACAATGCATAGTGACTTAAGCTACCTGCATTTTTTAAGGTGGATTTTCTTAAGTACATTAAGTAAAATAACTTGAGTTACAAAATGTAAACTACATTGGTGAGAAGAAAGGCCAAGAAAGTTGCTCCAGTAATGTTTTTGCATCACTATAGCATGACACTTGCTCATTCTTAGAGGGTAGTGAACTCTCTTTTGAGAATTTTGTTGGGAAAGCTCACTCCCTCCTACAGCCCTGAGCATCTTGTTCCTTCACACTTTTTCTTTTGTTACCCACACTCAAAGAACATTGACAAATATAGTTGGGGGTCCCTTGAAGATTCCCAAACTGTCATTTCAATGTGGCATAAATCAAAAAGTACAGGCTTCTTTGTGGAAGAGGTAAAACTGATTCCAACTCATAGTGACCTTGTAGGATAAGGTAGAACTGCCCTAGGGGGTTTCTGACATTGTAACTCTAGACGGCCTCATGTTTCTCCCATGAAGCAGCGGGTGGTTTCAAACTGCAGACCTGGCAGTTAGCAGCTCAACTTGTAACCCATTAATGCCACCAGCGCTGCACTACAGAAGAGAGAAAACACGAGCTTCACAGTGTGTAAGCTTAGACAGGATACATTGAAAAACAATAGCTGCACAGTTTGAGATTGTTGTTTAAGAATGGTTGCTGTGATTTTTGTAGCAGTACTTTTTGTCTTACCTTTGTATGTATATGTGATGAACTACTATATGTTTGTTTAGCTACCTTCCCATCTCCATTGCCACTCTGTGAAGCACAGATCTAGACTACTTGTGGCTATCAAGTCTGGGGAAACAGTATGCTTACACAGCTATGTTTTCTGAGGCTATGTGGGCATGACCTTTATGTGCATTGTGCTCCACAGACCAGTGGGTAGGAGATGTCAGCCAGGTCAGCCTTTCATCAGGCCTTAGCTAGTGCTGTGGGGGGTGGCGGGGGGGTGGGGGGTGTGGATGTTCACTTCACCTCTTGGAAAAGGTCACTCTGTTGTGTTCTTTCTTGACATAGCCTTTTACAGGCTCACCCACCAGGAACATGCTTCCCTCTGCACTCCCCCCTCAAGATGCCTGGTAAACCCCTCCTTCCTTCTGAAGGTAGAAAAAAGGGAAAACTTTTACCTTTCCAAATATCACATTCTACCACAAAAGAATACTGCATTGTAGCCCCAAGTAGTGTGTTTTCCCATTATTAGTTCCTGCTGATCATATGTAAAAGGCTAATGCTCTGTTAAGGAAAAATAAATAAATAAATAAACAAATTAATTTGTTTTTAAAATGGACTTGGTATATGAAGGTTGGAACAAAGAAATGATTTGACCTCCAGGCTTCATATTACATGCTCAGAAAAATCAAGCTTACCGCCATCAAGTGCTATGATTCCGACTCACAGCAACCCTCTAGGACAAGGTAGAACTGCCCCACTGGATTCTAAGCCTGTAACTCGTGGTTTTCAGCCTTCCTAATGCCATGACTCTTTAATGCAGTTCCTCATGTTGTGGTGACCCCCCAACCATAAAATTATTTTCGTTGCTACTTCATAACTCTTATTTTGCTACTGGTAGGAATCGGGCGACCCCTGTGAAAGGGTCTTTTGGCCCCCAAAGGGGTCTCGACCCACAGGTTGAGAACTGCTGCTGTAACCCTTAGACTAGTATAAAGCCTCATCTTTCTCCCACAGGGTAACTGGTGGTTTCAAACTGCTGACCTTGTTATTAGGAACCTAATGTGAAACCTACTATGGTACCAAATCCAAACCAAACTCACTGCCATAGGGTAGAATTACTCCTGTGGGTTTCTGAGACTGTAAACTCTTAATGGAAGGAGAAAGCCCCATCTTACTTCTTGGTGCTGCTGGTGGTTGCTAACTGCTGACCTCAGGGTTAGCAGCCCAATCCCTAACCACTACACCGCCAGGACTCTTCTGCTACACCGCCAAGGTTCCTATATTATATGCTAGAATTGGTTAAAACGTTGATTACCCTATTTCTTTTACCTGATTTCCTGCAAGTGTTCTCTTGTTTGTATATGTCTATATATACTAATGTCATCTGTGTTATCAACAACAAGCAAAAAAATGGAGTGTCATAAAGTCAGATACAAGATAAGTAAACCTTCCGAAGTACATCTCAGAAGGGAAATACCAAACAGGCTTCCTTATAATTTATATCCTGTCTGTCGACGGTCATATAATTTCTGGTTTGAGTCAAACATTGCACAAATATTTTGCTATTAGGACATTTCTCATAAAATAAAATAGTCATGTATTTGACACAAAACATGTGTTTCTTGGAACTTGGCTCAGTGGTTCGGAAAATGATAAACTTAATCTGTTAAAGTGTTAACCCCTCTGTGTTGGATCCTGTCAGCTCAGCCCTGTGGGCTGCGTTTACAGTCTTGGTCAAGGGAACACAAGACAGGCATCATGCAGAGATGCTCAGGTGGGGGACCCCTGTCAGCTGGCTCATGATGAATTTCACCTTGTTACTCAGCAGCAGCAGCAGCAGCAGCAGCATCTTTAGAACTCGGTGGACTAGTTGAAAATACCTTATCAGCACATTGGTTTCCCTGCTTGTAGGGAGAAGTCATCTCTAGCATAGGGTCTTTACTCACAAAAGTACTTTAGCAAGGAAATGATTGCCTAATTCCACTTGCTATTTTAACCCACTGCCTTCCAGACAATGTCAACTCATAGCAACCCTATGGGACAGGGTAGGACTGCTCCTGTGAGTTTTTGAGACTGTAACTCTTGATGGGAGTAGAAAGCCTTTCTACCACAAGTAGAAAGACCTTGTGGTAACCACTACACCACCAGGGCTCCTGCTATTTTAATGTCGCTGTTAAATGATGAACTTGGGCGTTGGTAAAAATGCTATTCTTAGTTGCCAACTCAGAGCAGCCATCTGTGCTTCAGAGTAGAACTGCACCACTGAGCTGTAGTCTTGGCTCTCATCTAAACAGTAGCTGATGATCAGGCGTTTTCTTCTGTAGAAACACTGCCTGGCTTCAAACTGCCAGTCTTTGTTTTGTTTAACAGTTTCTTTGGCACTTCATCCACATATCATACAATCCAGTGGCTCAGTCATATCAAGAAGAGTTGTATGATCTTTACCACAATCAATTTTACAAATTGCCAATCTTTAGGCCAGCAGTCAAGCATAAATGGTGCTACATACAGACCATTGATTAAGAATAGTATTGTGTGCCATCTAGTCAATTCCAATTCCTTGCTACCGCACAGAGCCTCTGGTGGGTTCAACCACCTACCATTCAGCTAATAGCCACACTTTTACCTATTGTGCCAACAAAACTCCTTTGACCCAAACCTCACACTCACTGCCGTCCAGTCAATTCTGACTCTTAATGACATTATAGGACAAGGTAGAGCTTCCAGGGTGTGATTTGGAAATTGTTCAACTCTTTAGTTGAGTAGAAAGTCTCATCTTTCTCCCATGGAGCAGCTAGTGCTTTCAAACTGCTGACCTTGTGGTTTGAAGCCCTGGAGGATAACCCACTACACCAGGGCTCCTGAGCATAAACAGTGAAAAACCAAATGGTTATCAAGTAGGTTGCAACTCACAGCAACCTTTTGTAGGATTTCTGAGGCCGTACATCTGAAGGGACAGAGAGACTCATCTTTTCTCCCATGGAACCACCAGATATCCTCTAAAACATAATAGACTTAGTCAATGCCCATTTTATTAAGAGAGCTAAAGCTTTAGGAATAATATTGATCATTGTTTTTACATTAGTATGCCTGAATTCTAATTCCATTATTCTGGAAGAACCAAAATACTTGCATGGTTCTCCAATTTGTGAAATAGGGTTAATAGCATAATTCCACTAGTAAAGTAGCTGGCAAGCCTAATTATTTCCCCCAACCCCAAATGGTTCACCACTTCAGCGTAGCATAGCGTTCAGTTGTAGTAGTGTTTTGAGTTTTCTGCCACCCCTACCCTAACATAAAACACTATTTTTTGCTTTCTTTGTGCAAGGCTTTAGTGAGAATCCTAAAACAGATAAGACAGAGTTTCTGCTCTCAATGGGCTACCACATAGGTGGAGAGACCAGAGCCGGCACAACTCTTAATACAAGGTAACTGACTCTTAATACAAGGTAGAAACTGATACATTTGGTAAGAAGACAGATACTAATAAAGAGCTATGGGCAATTAGAGGAAAGTGAGAGTGTATCATCTACCTTTGGTTTATTGGTTCTCATAGTAACAGTATTTATTTTTTCATCCAGATTTTGAGCAGAGTCAATCCATGGACTAATGAAACTCTGGTCTTTAGGGGACAGGACAGGGGATTATCAACCCCCAAATTATTTCTGATAAGCTCCCATTTGTTTTTCAACTGGGACAATCTTTATTATGATTTAGGCTCCACATCATTTGAAACGTATGCCCTTATTGTGTAGTTGAAGAGCTCCTAATAATAACAGATCCTTGGTGGAGCAGAGGGAAAGTGCTGGGCTATGCACCAGCTGTACTGCTGGAGAAGGATGTGCTGGTTGGCTTCCATGAAGATATACAGCCTCAGAAACCCAGGGGGGCAGTTCTCTAAGCTGGAACCAACTTGACAGCCACCGATTTGGTTTGGGTTAATATGAAAATCGCTCAGCATTTTATTTCGGTGTTAAATGTGCTCTTTGGTTTGTTTTTGTTTCTCTGAAAAATGGAGAAATGGTTGCACATCTCAGCGTTGCTGACAGTGGAGTCCTTTTGAAGGATGATGCACCTCCTGGACCCCAGGTTATATGCTAAAGCCAAAGAGCCAACCTCAGTGCCATAGAGTCGATTCCAGTCCACAATAGAAAGCCTCATCTTTCTCCCACAGCAGTGAGTCGTTTTGAACTGCTGACCTTGTGGTTAGCAACCCAATTTGTTACCATTGTGTCACCTTGGCTCCTTAGGTAGTATGATGAGAACTTTCCATGCTTTGTCCATCAGTGCTCTAGTTACTGGAATTTCATAGAGGAGGGGATTAAGTTTTAAAATGACTAGGACACTTGTCCAGCACTATACAGCTCATAAGAAACAGAATCAGGTCTTGAACCCAGGTCTCTCTAACACCCAGGGAATACTCTTAGCTGCTCAACCATGGGGCCCTGTTAGATCTTAGTCCCATTTTGAATGGAAGCGAGAAACAATTGTACTTTCAGAGTTGCTACATTTACTTGTCTTCTCATTAACAGTTCACATAAACATTATTTTTAACCATGTTTCCTTATAGACTCATCATTAAATATTGTGACAAAAACACCAAGAAAACATTTTTCTTGTAGTAAATGCTAATTAAAGCCAGCATTTGCCGAGTATTTTACCATTTAAAAAAATACTGTTACATCATTTGTCTGATTTAATTCTTCCTTTAGTCCTATATAGCCTGGGAGAAAGATGAGACTTTCTTCTCCAGTAGAGATTTACAGCCTTGAAAACCCACGGGGCAGCTCTGCCCTGCCCTGCCCTGCCCTATAGGGTCCCCATGAGTTGGAGTTGTCTATTGGCAGTGGGTTGTTTTGTTTTAGTCCTATGTTTACTGCTGACAAGTGAAGAAGAACAGATAAGGTAAGAAGCTTTCCTACAGTCATCTAGCTAGCAAACCAGCCTGAAGTCTGGGTCTCCTGGAGCCACAGCCAGTATTAACCGATGGCATGGAATAGGAAGATGGCATAGGTGAGTGCCCTGGATGGTTATGGTAGACGATATTGGATAGAGGATATTTAAAATTCTTGTGCTGCCCAACGGGCTAAACCAACTCAAATGAAACTCACTGCCATCGAGTCAGTTTTGACTCATAATGACCCTCACTGCCAGAGTAGAACGGCCTCAGTGGATTTCTGAGACTAACTCTTTCAAGAAATAGAAAGCCTCTTTCTCCCTCAGAGGGCCTCTGGTGGTTTTGAACTGCTGACCTTGAGGTTAGCAGCCCATCACACAACCACTGCGCCACCAGTGATCCCCTAAACATTCCAGAGGAAAGAATATCTATATTCCGAAAACAATGTTAGTTAAGTGAAGCAAACAGAAGAATTTAAAACTTTATTGTGAGCCATATCATCTTTCTAAAGATGGAGCCAGAAGATAGTTGAGTACAAACGCATTCAGCAATGAGGAATGAACACTCGGCCCTTCAAGACCCATCTCACATCTTTGTGTTCAAGTGATAATTGGTCATTGTACAAATTTAGAGAATCAAAGTAAATTAAAAGAAAAAGCATAATAAAACAAAAAACCTGAAATCACCCAGAATCCTATAACCCACAGTTAAATCATTAGTAGCCTCTTGGTATACATTCTAGACATCTTTTCTGTACACATATATCAGAGTTTACTTCCCATTTTAAAATATTGATGGTATAAATGTCTTATTTCACACGAGGCACAATATCATAATCCTCTTCATTTATTTGGTAATAGGAGCATATGTGTTGGATGACTTTTCTTGACAGTTCATATAAGGTGACACAATCCTCTTTTAATGGCTTCCTTATGTTTTTATTGATCAAATCTGCCCAGAGTTTACCTTACTTAGAAACTGTTATTTGATATTTGGAGAGTGCTCAGGTTTTCAGGATTGTAGCTTATGAAAGGTTATGTGTGCACAAATGAGGATGGAAAATGGCCCAGCAATGCATGTCGACCTTAGTGACATGCTCTTGGATTTTGAAAAGCCTGGGAATATGAGGGGGCTTTCAAAAGTTTATGGGAAAATTCCATTACCTTGTAGTTTCTAGTATCTTTTAATTGCGGTTAGGGTGGACCTTAGCCTCTTGTGTGAGTGAGTATATCTGGGATCAAAGTTTGGGGTGCTGCTGCCCTAGTAGCAACAGACGCTGCTGCCTCCCTCGGCGTTGGGCCTTTCAGGGTTTCAACAAACACAATGTGCAGAGAAGCCACGCAAACAAATGACTGCTGAGGACAGCTTACACACCAGCAACAGAGCAAAAGCTAGGACTCCCAACTTGAGGCCACTCTTCTGGATTCTTCTTTCTCATTCATAGTCTTTGCGGATTCTGCCCTCTGTCACTTGCTGTGAGCACCCTGGGGAGGCAGTTCCTCAATCCTGCTCCTTACAGCTCTACAGTCCCTTTGGTCAGCAGTTCTGATATGCTGGATCATTTGATCTTATTTTGGGGACCCTTACATCTTCTCCAAATGCTGGCTTCTTACTCATATGCCTTTTAATGTCATTGCACAACCAACTGGGAGCCAGGGGGAAAATAACGGGTACCTTGGTGACAATCAATTTAATGTTATTTGCCTGACACCTTGGCTTGTATACCCTAAAAGTTGAACAGATGCCTTAGTACTTTATACCTTAGATTTTATATACTCTATAAAGTTATTTATATTTTATACAGTGTTTTGTCCCTTCCATAGCCATGTAGGGCCTGGCTCCATATCCTTTCTGTATTCCACCTTTCCTAGCTACTGATGAGGTAAACGGCTGCTCTTCCTATTCTAAATATTCTCCTCTCCAGCCTTGTCAGGGAAGGTTGCCTCTTGGGACTTGTCCTCTTGATCAGGGCTGAGTAATTCTCAGGAATGCTTGGCAAAGTTATTTCAGTTCTCAGTTACCATATCCCTGGAGATAATGAGTTGGAGAGGTTTCTTCCTTGCAATATGAAGCTTTGGAAGAGTAACAAGCACATTTCAGTTGGGGCCTCTCTTTGCATTAACTTTTCTTTCCCTGTTGAGGTCAGACTTCCAGGAACATCGTTTCAACTTTAATTTGCAATCCCCAGAGTGCCAGGGAACTTTGCCCTCCCTGGTAAAATTCAAACAGCTGCTAGCTGGTGGTATTGGCGGGGGAAATCTCTGCTACCTTGTGAATTCCACTGGCTGGCCACTGTGTTCATTTTCTATTGCTGCTATCATAGATGGGAGGCTTAAAGCAGCATGAGTTTCTTACCTTTGTCTTCTGGAGCTGAGGGTCCGACGCAGGTCTCGCTGGCCTGAAATCAAGGTGTTGAGAGGGCAGGGTTCTCCTCTGAAGACTTTACAGAAGACGTTTCCCTGTCCCTTGCCAACTTCTAGAGCCCACTCATATGCCTTAACTCATGCCCCCCTGACTCCAGCTGCAAAGCCAATCACTTAACATCTCTCTGACCCTGCTCCCTTCCTGCCACCTAATTTTCTGTCAACAGCCAAGAAAGTTCTCTGCTTTTAAGGGCCCAGGAGATCAAAATCCAGAATAATCTCCCATTTCAAAAAGCTTTAAATTAAGCACGCTTGCAAGGGCCCCTTTTTTTGTACGAGGTAACATATTCCCAGGTTGTCTAGATTAGGCCATGGGCGTCTTTGGCTGAGGGCATAATTCTGTCTTCCACAACTTGAATGGAGGTGGTAGTGGCAAGGGAGTTTCATTTCATCTTTCAATCCATGGTGCATAATTCCTTTTCTGATTCTTTTTTAACTCTTTCTTCCCAGTCCAGCATTTCTCAGTATCACAAGGCTTGATGTACTCACCACCTGCCAAATGCCAGCTCCCTCCAAATTTGGGTAGTGGACGTCCATGGCCTTGGGGTCATGACTGTGGAACACTTGAAGAGAGGAAGCAGCATGCTAAGAGGATTGTCAGGGCTTTAGCTCACTCAGAAACTGGAGTTCATTTTTTTGTGTCATCCTTGTCTCATCTAACACTTGCTCTGCTTTCTTGATGTCATGCAGTAGCTGGGAGCGACCGGAGCAATTTAGAGAGACTTTGCTTTCTCCATTTCACTCTCATAGACCCTGAGTCTTCTGTCATGCTTGATTTGTACCTGTTCTCTTGGATTGTGGATAAGCTGACAATTCATAGAGAGCCTGAGCAAGGGCCTAATGGGACACAAGGTACTCGGTCACCACTGGGTATCAGAGCTGCCACTCCAGTGTTCCTTTTGCCAAGGGTGATAAAAACGCTCATCCCAACAGCACATGAAGCCATAGGATCTCATCTAGTGTGGGGCTGCTGCCGAGTGTACTGCCTGCCTGGAGCAAGCCCCAGCTCAGCCAGGGAACGCTACCCAAGAATTCACCAGAGGAGTTGTAGAAATAGGAGAACAAAATAGTTTCAATATCTGGGTGATACGATGTCAAGTGTGGAGACCAGTAGCTGGTCGATAAAAATGGTAAGGCTGGAAGGATAAAGCAGAGATGTCACTAGAGACTCAGAAGAGTCAACAGCAAAGGAAAGAACACAGCCAGGGTTATCAGTGGTCCCGGTGGTGGTTCCCTGCCCTCTGAACCTGAAGGGCTGGAGGTGGTTCTTAAAAGTGGCTAAGCCTGGTGCAGTGTTTGTGGAGTATGAAGAGACCAATTACTTGCATGGTAAAGTACAGACTGAGAAAACCGTAGGTGAGGTCCAGAGTTTTAAGGAACTCGCAAAAAAACCCTAACTCACTGCTATCAAGTCAGTTCCTACTCATAGCGACCCTGTAGGACAGGGTAGAACTGCCCCAGTGGTTTTCCGAAATTATAATTCTTCACAGGATTAGAAAGCCTCATCTTTCTCCCACTACAACAGATAGATTAGATTAGATAGAGATTATCTTCTGAGCTCCCGGCTACTAAACTACCTCGTAACTGTGCCAAAAATCTGAGTATGATACTGGGGTTTTTGGTTTTTTTGCTCCCTTAGTACTTTGAGTGAAGTACACAGAGCAAGTGAGTTTTCCATTCATACACACACACACACACACACACACATTTGGTCTCATAACATGAGTTACGGTTCTCTTGGTATAACTACTGTCTTCCCACTTCCTCCCGGGTTTCCTGCCTTTTGAGCTGTGTTTTGGGGCAAATGTTGCCTTTTTGTGTTTGTATGCCTAATTGTTCTGCGGCCCACATTCCACATGAGTGTTGTTGCCTGCTCTGTACACCTGTCTGTCATCTGTCTTAAAGATGACCCCAGGTGTGGGTTTGCTTCTAGACTTGAAGGTTGATGAAGGGCTACAGTCTCAGGGGTTCCATCAGTTTCTGTCAAGATCAGTAAGTCTGGTCCTTCTTATTCTGAATTTTGGCCTACATTTTCTCCCTTTCTGCCCACATGCTCTGTGGTCCTTATGATAGCAGTCTGTAGTGGTAACCGAACACCATCTAGTTCTCTGAGTAGTGGGAGGTGTGGTTACCATGGCCTGTTAGTTCTGCGGATTGTTTCCTTGAGTCTTTGATTTTCTTCACTTGGCTTTTCTCCAGCAGGTGGGAGACCACTAGTTGCGTCTTAGATGGCCGTTCGATGGCATTTAAGACTTCACTCTCTACTCCCCATAGCAGGATGGCAGCGTACCGTCTTTCTGAGCTTGTGTGTGAATGGCCTAAATGCCCCCTAAAACTTTGGTCCTAAACCTAGTGACTCATCCCCTCAAAGTACTGGGTTATGACTAAGAAGTTTCTCTTCTTTATAACTGGATATAGTCACTGCACATGCAAATAAAACCTGTGTAGAAATATCTTCGGCCAACTGGAGATCCCCTTGCAGAGGGGTCTCGGGGAGGAGATGAGTCAGTCAGGGTGCAATGTAACAACGATGAA
>NW_022103900.1:6398737-6420878 GCF_000313985.2 Echinops telfairi
GCGGGGAGGGAGGGGAAAAATGAGGACCTAATGTCGGGGGTTTAAATGGAGAGAAAATGTTTTGAGAAACGATGTACAAATGCGCTTTACACACTTGATGTGTGTATGGATTGGGATAACAGTTGTATGAGCCCCTAATAAAATGTTAAAAAAAAAAAAAAGAAAGAAATATCTTCGGCCAAACCTACATATGCTCCTGAGTATAGCCCCATTTGCCTTTCTGTACCTATTCTACATGTTTGCCTGTGGATCTACTCATGGATTGTTGCTTTTTATTATTGCTGCTGCAGAACGGGTATGCAGCAGTATTTACCTTTGCTGTTTGTAGCTCTCTGTGCCTTTCAGTACTCTGCTTTTTCCTGATCCCATTGTGCTGGCCGCCCCTTTCTTGTACATTGTCTTTCCTGGCATTCAGGTGCATAGGTGTCTCTTATCTACTGATTTTCCGTCTCCTCTCCCATTCCTAGCAGCGATCAGTATTTGTTTTTGTGAGAAAATTACCCTTTCGACTTTTTATAGTAGTGGTCTCATATCTGCCCTTCTATGATTGATGTAGTTCACTTACAGCAATGTCCCCCAGGTGCATTCATGTTACGAGATGTTCCACGGAATTGTGGTGGTTCATTAATGTGGCATAGTATTCCCCAGCATGTTATGTACCGTAATCTGATTATTCATTCACCAGGTGGTGATCACTTCGCTTGTTTCCGTCTGCTCCTGTGAGTAATGCCGCAGTGAACATGATGAGTGTGCATATGTGTATTTGTGTCATGGCTCTTAATTTCTGAAGGATATGCACCTAGTAGTGGCATTGCTTGCTAATAGTCTATCTCCGGCATTTTAAGGCAGTGCCATACTGTTTTCCAAACACAGTGCTTGCACCATGTTACAGTTCCACCAGTAGTGCATGGGGCTTGTCGTCTCTCCCCACCCTGACCAGAATTTTTTGTTGGTTGCTTTTCTTTGGACTTTGCTGTTATTGTCAGGGTGAGATACTAGTTCTCTGTTGTTTTGATGTGCATCTTTTGAATGGCTATTGTTCTGGAGCATTGTTTCATGTGTCTGTTGGCCACCTGAACTGGGGTACTCTTTTCTCCATCTAGCAGCTAGCAGTCTCTAGAGTGCCCCTAATAATCTGCTTCACTCTGGAGGTTTCTCCAGTGAGATAAGTAGTTAAGTAACTTGGACCTACAGAGGAAAACCTGTGCTTTGCTGGAGCTTTTAATGAATCTGAGGTATTTGAGGGTGCTTTCAAGTGTACCTGGCCACAAAACAGGGATGTCAGTTCTTTTCAACACCTTTTTTGCTCATTTCCCTTTGCAGAGATATAACTCTTTTGAAGGAAGCATGCCGGGGTTTGGCTTCCCACTCTCTCCGAACCAGAGAGTTCCTGTGTCAGGAGTCTCTGGAGTCTCATTTCACTGCCAACGCCACCCAGGCAGAGAGATCAGCCTCCCGCCTCCTCGGCGTGGGTTCCCTGCCTCTGTATTGGACATAGAAATCAGAGTTTGCAGCAGTGGGGTTCTTGGGGTTTTTTTGGGGGGTGGTGGTGTTCTTTTGCACTAGCTCTTGCAAGATGAATGATCAGTTCTCTCTCCGTGGAGAATTTGCCAATGTGCCAGCCGTTTGCCTTTGTGGTTGTAACAGTGACCCCCCGGGGAATCAGTAAAATTGCACTCTGCCCCCTTGTCTGGAGTTGGTTCTAGAATTTCTTGCCCAGGAGCAGGTACAAGGTCAGCTGACTCTCAAAGACCTGTTTTGGGGTGTTTGTACTTTGCTCCTGTCTGGTTTTATGGTTTGATTGCACCGTTCTGCTCCCTCCCCTGAAGGAGAGGGAGCTCTCTCTGAGAATGTTCCCATAAAGTATTAGTCCTTTAAAAGGTTTAAAATGAATGTTTATTAGCACAGCACGAGCTGCACTGTTTCAAATGCGCACATTGTAAATCACACCAGGCAATATCATCAGGTTGGCCTTTTGACTGCATTAGGCTGACTGTACGGCTGCAGGGAAGGTGAGTGCAGTATTTGCCTCAAGTATTTTTAGCCATAGCCAAGCAGTAGTCCCCCTCTTAGCTCAGTCTTCACACCCCTGGAAGGTCTAGACCAAAATGGGCAACTGACAAATTCAGACTAAAAGGCCTTTAATAATCAGGTATTCATTCATACCTTGAGCACGATATACTTTCTGGAGTTAAAAAAGGAACGTTTTGTTTTTCTCTGGTTACTGCCTTCCAAAAGCTCTCCTGAAGCTTTCTTTCCCATGTTTTTAAAGCCATCTGGGACCTGCGGCCACAATTTTCCAGTCACTTTAGAATATGAAAAGGTCCAGCCTAGTTTGAGCACCAATTTCTTATTTAATTTTTCCTCCATCCCCTCTCCAGGCGGTGTGTGTGGTGGGTGGATTGAGGGTGGAGATGAGGGTGCAACAGTCAGTGGCCTCTTTTCTTCCCACCCCCAATTCTGGGGTCCTTTTTCTTCTTTGTCATCGAGATGGCCTGAATGCCCTGCTGATGAGCTCCAAGCAGGTGTCCAAACCCAGCTCTTTACTGGGGAGCCTATGGGGAGCTTCATCTCTGAACAATTGCCGGCCACTCCACCTTTTCCCTTCACCTGAGCAGGTGGGCTGGTGGCCCTCTGCCAAGGCTAGCAGTTAGAAGGCTTGATTTTGACAACCTCCTGGGTGACGACTCTGCCACTCCAAGCCAGGAGTGCGCATTACACACACACACCCTGTGACTCTGCCTTCTCTCCATCAGGCCACCTCTCAGTCATTAGTTATCTTTTCCCTGCTCCGGTAGTTAGAGGCAGGATTGATCAGTAAGTACGTGAGCACTCAGAGCTACCACATCTCACTGGGAAGTGAGATGCCAGCCCTCCCCTCTTGCAGGCAGATCCTGTGTGTAGGGGTGATTCTATAGGAGAGCTCGGCTTTGGTCTTGTGAGTGTGAGTAACCAGCACAGTCTGTGGTTTGAGCATGCATAATTGACAGTTCCCTGTGCCCACATTCCCCCATCTTGTTCCCATAGGCAGCGATCAGGGGAGTCAGAGCTTGGCACCAGCATAATCTTTGTGGTCAATTCTTAATAAGCCTTGAAGTCGTGGCTGGCCTCTTAATATTTTCAGCACGCTTCAGTGTATGGGAACTCCCATTCCTCTTAGCCATTCTACTTAGAGTATGGAATTTAGAATATGCCTGGTGTCCTTCGCTTGGCATTCTAGGACCATTTCTGGGGAAACAATTCACCGAGTCCTGACCTATCCATTTAAATGCCTGCATATATTGAGCACCTTCTGGGCTGGTTACCACGGGGAATAACAGTGACAACAAAAATAAAACATAACCCTTAGTCCATAAGGATCTTACATTTTATTTGACAAAGATATGTGCTTAAGAAATATTAAATGTTGATCAAAGGCAGCATGTGATGAATTGCTGAAATAATACAATTGTGAATCAGTAATGCAATTTTTCAAATAGCAGTGGGAATAGAGTGGCCAGGCAAAGCTGCCCCTCCAGTGTGCTGTGCCGAGGGGAGGGCTGGGTGAGTCATAGATGGCTGGAAGTCTCTGCTGTTGGTGATTCCTTCTGGCTCTGCCGTGTAACTTCTGGCTCCGCAATGCGGATTCTAAGGAGAGAAAAATCCCCCGGAGCCGATGAGTAGGGGAAATGGCTAAGGAACTATGGCACCAGTTTAGGACTAACTTGACCTGAACAACTTTGATGTAGCAAGATTTTCTTATTTATTTATGACCACTGTTTTGCCTTATGGTTTGTAAAGGAGAAATGCATACTTGAAAGTGTTGCCTTTAATGTCCAAGTATTAGGTAGAAGTTGTAAAGAACGTCCTGTTTACTTTTCGTTCACTTCTGTTATCAGATTGGTTCCTCTTCAGGATTTTTATGTGTTATTGCTTCCAAATTAACTTGATGGAGAATTTTGGATAACCATTAGCCACCTTCTTTGGTGATGATCATATGAGGATTGTTACTGTTGGGTGTTTAAATGTGACCGGCTAGCTGACTGGCTGCCTGACTTGCCCAGGGTTCCTGGAGAGCAGTGCACTCTCCAAACTCCTTCACTCCTTGTTCTTCTCTTGGGAGCCCATTCAAAGGACCGGTTGTGTGTTTCTCCACCGTAGGCAGACAGTCTTCACTCAGCTGCCTCCAAAGCCTTCCTTGACCTCACTGTGGTTTGCCTGAATTCTCATGCAGCAGAGAAAGGGTGTGCTTTTGAGTGTTCACATTTGGTGAAGTGTACCTTCCTACCTTTCTTTCTTTTTTTCTTCCTTCCTTCCTTCCTTCCTTCCTTTCTTTCTTTCCTTCTCTCTCTCCCTCTCTCTCTCTTCTCTGTGGGCTTGAACCACCAAGCTTGTAGTTAAAAGCCCAGTGCTTAATCTATGGTGCCAGTAGTTTTCCTTATAGTAAGTAATAAGGAAGGCTATATATATTTACATTTTTATTCATCTTCTTGCCTACTATAGTCTCAAAACCCATTATCTTTGAGAACATAGTAGACAAGGGGATGAATATATAAAGTCTGACTCAGCAACCTTATTGTCAATTTTGACCCTTAGCGACTCCATAGGGAAGAGTCGAACTGCCCTTTTGGGTGTCTAAGACTGTAAATCTCAAGAACAGCAAGCCTTATCTTTCTCCTGAGGAACAGCTGGTGGATTTGAACTCCTGACCTTGTGTTTAGCAGCCCATGTTTAACCCACTACACCACCAGTGCCCCTCTCTACTATATTGCTGGTGTTGAAACTGTGAAAAGGTCCATTAAGTCTCAGATTACTTTGTTAAAAAGTCATCTCTGCTATTGAACTGACAGTACCCCGAGGTACTCAACAATATTGACCTCCTCTCCTCTCAGAAGTCAGCTGTTATTACTCACTGATCCTCCTGTGTAACTCAGAAAAAGCAGCCATATAAAAATGATACATTTTAACGTCTTAACAGTGATGAACAAAGGCGTTAAAACAACCTCCCCAGAGAAAGAAATAATTGTTATCTTTATAAAGTACTGCCTTCTAGATCTGAGAGGGTGTTTTTTCTTCTTCTTCCCACTAGCTCAACCTTGAATATTGTGCCCCATGTCTGTGATTGTTCTGATATAAATAATTGGGAGTCTGGGGGAGAATCATTTTATGTGATTCATTTTATATGATTTATAGGGTTCTCACTCTAGGGGATTTCCATACTAGGTAATCTACAGCCCCCAGAGCACAAATGAAAAAAATGGAAATGCAAACCCTCTGACTGTAAGGTAAGGATCCAGGTAGCACTGTGGTTATGTAATTTCCTGCTAACCAAATAGTGGTTTAAACCCACCAGCTATTCTGTAGAAGAGAAGACTTGGTGATTTGCTCCCATCATGATTACAGCCTTGGAAACTCCACAGAGAAGTCGTTGCTGCTCTGTAGAGTGGGAATTGACTTAATGACAGTGGATTTAAAAAAAATTTTATTCCATGTTTTCACTCAAATATTAGGAGCCTTCTGCATTTGTCAACTGAACCTTCCCTCTACCATTTCCAACCCCAATATTTTTGTAAGAGTGCTATGCTAAATTTTTTTACTGTAACTTATTTAAAAAAAATAATAATAGGATAGCCCTTAAGAAAGTATCTCCCAGAGGTGAGAGGGTGTTGGCAAACCAATGTAGAGGCTTGCACTCTATTTGCATGAAAGTACAGCACACAATAAAGCTGCTGCAAGTGGAGATCAGAAATTATGAGAAGACATCTGCATAAGGAAGCATGAGCTTGTGACGATGTTCAGGCCAGAAACCAGAGAACAGTTTGGCAAGGGGCAGTGATTGGAGCACAGTGGCCCGGATCTCTGTCAGTGGGCAGAAATCGTGGCCTTGATGCACTCGTGACTTCACTGTTAAGCGGCTGCAATTCTTCCTACTGTTCACTCCTGAGAGGAGAATTTGCAGCAGACATTTGCCTTCCCACACCCCTGCGTTTTTAACCGGAGAAGCAGTTGCAACAAGATTTCACCAAGCAGATAAAGATTGTCCATATTTGGGGAGTTGTTTGTGTGCCCTTGTGTTTCCCCCGACATCTACACAATTAATTGTTCCTTTTACTGTAATGTATATTTATTTTCCATTTAAAAATTAGCAATGATCAGGATACAGATTAGATATGTCTCTATTAGGCATTGGTGAGTGGTTCTGTTTCGTTTTTTTTGTTGTTATTGTAGTGAGTTAATTGTCGGACTGCTAACTGCCAGGTTAAAAAGCAACAACAACAACAGATGATGGTGAGGCTGCCTACTCCTGTAAAGATTTACAGCCTCAGAAACCCAAAGGGGGCAGTTCTGTGCTGTCCTACAGGGTCACTATGAGTGGAATCCACTCGATGATCATGAGTGAGATTTGTTCAACACGTACATTTGTAGGGCTCACCTTAATGACAAACACTATCAGAGATATTAAAATAATGGAACAATTTAAAGACATGAGAAATCATTTGTTAATTAAAATAGACAAAACTGTTTTGTTGAGTAAAAGGGTGATTTTTGTATTTGTGGTCAAGATCTTGGAGTTGGAGATTGATTGCGTGAAGTGGGACAAGTGGGGATGGATGGCTCCAAAAATCACTAGTTCTTAACCCTTGGGATGGATGGTTATGAATGCTAAGCAATTAGCATAGCCTTCTGCTGTAGTTATAGCCTTCCGCCCTGTGGGAAAGTACATCTTTAACACCTCTACAGCAGTTTGCTTGTAGTTGAACTAGATTACTGATATTGGAAACCCATCCTTACAGCCAGCAGATCTCTGGATTACAGGGAAAGGAATTTGATAAGAGACTCATAAGTTGATGGCCGTGGTTTTCCATGAATGCCCAGCCTGTATTAGAATCCCCACTTTGAACCAGGGTTAGCCTGATCCAATGCATGGATTATATCATAGCATATTCATTTGTTATTCTTAACTTAAAAAAGGAGGATTGCTTACTTCTACAATAAAAGTAGACACCAATTGTGTACTAAGTTCATTCATTTCCAAAGGGTGTGATTCATCATCCTTACTTAAAAGGAGTTTCCTTAGGATGTGGCCTACATGGAGGAGCCCTGGTACTATAGTGGTCATTCTTTGGGCTGAAGTCCGCATGGTTGGCAGTTTGGAACCACCAGCAGCTCCTCAGGAGTAAGACCAGGCTCTCTACTTTTCTACTCCCATAAACCCTTACAGTCTCGGAAACCCACAGGGGTCACTTAATGTGGGTCACAGCTTTGACTTAATTGCAGTGTGTGTGTGTGTTGTGACCTTTAATCTGACAAGTGATGAAAGACCCCTCCTTTGGGCCCAGGGTCCCTGTGCTAAGAACCTCCTAAACCCATGGGGAGTTTTATGCCAATACACTTGGAGATCTCCAAAGAGTGCTGGAACCACCGATATTGAAAGGAGACCAGGACTTTCCCCCACAGCCAATAGAAAGAGAAAGCCTTCCCCTAGA
Organism: Echinops telfairi; assembly: GCF_000313985.2. Taxonomy (NCBI): domain Eukaryota; kingdom Metazoa; phylum Chordata; class Mammalia; order Afrosoricida; family Tenrecidae; genus Echinops; species Echinops telfairi. The sequence goes on from NW_022103900.1 coordinate 6,406,204, forward strand.
GCTAATGCCATGAATTCAGACATCCAGCCTCCTAAACCGAGTGAATCTATTTGGTTTGTTACACCTATCCACTGGGGGTATTTCTGTTATAGCAGCAGTAGGTAACTAAGACACTCAGGATCCCTCCTCAGTGGCATTTGCCTATTGCTTTCTTCCCTTTCTCTTGTTATACCCTGTCTTCTGGACCTGTTTTTAGTTCCTTGGGATTCCTTTCTAAATTTATCTTGGTTTCTATACAGTTTTCCTTTTGATTCTTGGCCCTCTTTATGAAAGGCCAAAAGCATCCTTCCCACACTGGTCTCCCAGCTCCCTAAAGAGTGCTTGTAGACGTAGACATGTAATTCACCTATGGTCAGGGCATGTTCCATATGTTGGAAATGGTTATGGACATGTCATAAGAAATAATAGAGTGGTTTAAATAAAGGAGCTGTATGGTGGACATGGAGAACCAGAATATTGAATAATGGCTTGAAGAATGAAGATAGATGTGATTTATCTTTGAAATATTTTGAGGAACAAAATGCCCAACAAACATTATGTCTGTGATGCAACTATATGATTGATTTATTATTTCTACCTTGTCTTTTTCTAGAGAAGATTTGAAGCATCTTAAAGTATAAAACTATAAAGGAAAAACAAAACAATACCAAAATAAGATTGTAGACGGTTTTGGAAGTGGAAAGTGAATTGGGCCAGGAGCACAAATGGATATAATTACTATCATTGAGAAGTAAATTTAGCTCTCAGGTCTTAGCAACCAGGCAAAAAAAGAAAAGCATTGTGTATCTCCCGATAAAAGAAAATTTTTACGATTAGGAGAGTATATGGAGAGACAAGCTTGTTCTTGAAACTAAATCCCAGTGGGATTTATCTCGTGGTTCCATAGGTAGAGCACTTTGAATAGCATAGAAGGGAATTTGATCTGTCTTTTTTTTTTTTCTTCAAAGAGTACAATGTTCTTGAATCTCCCAACCTCCCTAGATATCGATCTTCCTTAGAAGTCAATAGCTTGTGTTCATTGGATTGCAACATGAAATTATTTCTTAGGGGTATTTCAGTGTTCAACTCTGAGTGAGGGCCCTGAGCTGAGAGAAGCCAGAGAAAAGCTCTCGGCAGGGGAGGAATCACCGTTCCTGCACTCGTAAGACTTTGGACAACCCATTTGCTGCTTGTGGGTAAAAGGGGGTTTTGTTTAGATGTGGGATGAGTCATTGGAAGCATTGCCATTCTCACAAGGAAGTTAACGCTGATTTGTCTGTGGCCCATAAGAAGGGGTCTCAAATGCAGACCGTGCTCCTGTAGAGAAGACAAGCTCTAGGGGTGGGGCCATGGTCCTTTTTTGAAAAGCACGTGGAATATTTTTCTCAGTTGTCGTCATCATAAGTTGTAATGCTCTGCTATGACAAGGGCAGAGTAGAGCAGCATTCCATGGGGTGGTGGAAGCTGTGAGCTTCGGAAGCAGGATTGCCAGGCCTGGCTTTTGATGCACCTCTGGGTAGGTTCAGCCCACCAACCTTTTAGTTAGTTCTCTCAAGTTCTTAACCGTTCGACTGTGTCAATCTAGACCTCCTTGTATAGAAAAAGGGATTGAAGCCCCGCCAAACCACTGTTGAAGTAGACATGGTCAGTGGCTTCCCCCTCCATAAGCAAAAGTATGTCCTTTGGAACTTCATTTTGAATGCTGCATCCTAGACTCATCTGTAAGAGTTTGGTTTTATGAGTTGGAATAATTGCAACATTTTAATTTTAGCAACTATTTATCTCAACCATTAACATTTGTTTTTAGCATGTTGTTTTTAAACAAGGAAGTCGAAAGGGGTAAGCACGTGTGAGAGACTGGTGGAGGTTCGGTCCTGCCCTCTCACTAGATGATGAGCTCCCAGAGGGCCAGCGCCGACCTGCCTTGTGTTCACCCCTGCAGCTTCTGGGTGCCGCTTAGTTCCAGGCACTGGGAGCTTGTGAAGCTCTTGTTGGAAAAATAAATGTAGTGAGTCTGACCTTCCTAATAAGTTCTTGGTTAAATGGGCATCATACTAGCTCTTGAATAATCTAAGACATTTTTTATTTGTATCATTGAAAGGGAGATTGAAAAGTAGCCTTTTGAAAGTAGAAAATATGAGGTGATTAGATGGGGCTCCACGATGTATGTCGGAAAATGTAGTTATCGGATAGTGGGATTTTTCCCCTGAACCTTTTGAAGCCTCCGTGTGATAGCAATCCCATGGGATTGTCTGTCCCATGGGACAGACTCCAACTCTGCACTTGCAGGAGAAGGATGGAGCTTTCTACTCCTTTACAGAGTTATAAACTTTGACAAAGAAGGCAGAGCATAAAACGTGTGTAGCTTTATTGGTTAGTAGTTCTCATGTACAATGAATTGCACCTACTTAGTGTGCATTGTAATGAATTTTGATAGATCTCTAGACCCCAGAAACTATCACCAAGATATACAGACTATATTCAACTCCCCGCCCCCGCCCCTGCAAATGTCTTTGTGTCAGTCCTACTAGCAACTTCTGGCAGAGACAACCACTAATCTGCTTTAATTAAACTACCGACTGGTTTACATCTACAATTCCATATGTACCCTTTTACTTGCGTGTGATATTGTTGGATAATTTCAGCATTTTGGTAACCTTTGAGCACTTTCTTGAAGCATGAATATTTGTTTGTATTTATTCCAGCCCTGGGTTTGTATCCTAAACCAGCTAAGCCATGATGACACTTCTCGGAACAGTATCCGTTCTCATTTAACCCTCACCTGGAGAGTCCTATTTCGTTTTGGTGTTTCTCATTGCTCACCAAGCTTACATAATACTGCTTTTTGAAGTAGTTTTAGCTCAGTTCTCTGCTTTTTATTTTAAGTGTCTTTTATCTAACTGGTGATGAGTCACCGTAGCTTATCTTCTCTTTCCACTCTTAACTCCTTTTAGAGGAACTGACCCCCCCTACACACACTCTCCTAAAAAAAGTATAATACATGTTCATTAGAGGAAATTTGAAACTTGCAGAAAATAATAAAGAAGAAAATGATTGCTTATGAAACCATCACTGAAGAATACAACATTTTGGTCTATTTCCTTTTTATTCACCATTTTTAAAAATTGCTGCAGTTTTACTACATAAGCAGTTTGTACCATGCTTTTTTTTAACAGTTCGTTATTATAGTGTGGCCATTTTCTCATGCCATTAAAAATCTGTTACAAACAAAATTCTAAGAGTTGTGTAATATTACAGAGCCCTGGTGGCATAGTTGTTACACTTTGAGATGCTACCTGCGGGGTCAGCAGTTTGAAACCACCATCCATTCTGTGGGAGAAAGGTGAAGCTTTTAACTTCTGGAAAGAATTACAATCTTAAAAGCCCGCAGAGGCAGTTCTGTGAGTTGCTATGAATCAGAAATGACTTGTTAACTCACTGCAACTTACTGCTCTATCTCCCTATTGGGAGATTTCATTTCTTCCAAAAGTTTTCCAGTGTAAAGTGAAATGTTGAGCTGCTAATAGAAAGGAAGTTGGCAGTTCCGACCCATGTAATGACACAGTAGGACGTTCTGCTTCTCTAAAGATTACAACAAACAAACTCAGTGCCATTAAGCTGAGCCTAGCTCCATCGTAATAAAACAGGATAGAACTGCCTTGGTGGGTATCTGAGACTGTTAACTCTGTAAAGGAGTGGAAAGCTTCATCTTTCTCCTGCAAGTGACTGGTGGTTTGGGACTGCTGACCTATGGTTAACAGCCCTACATGTCACCCACGACACCACCAGGGCGAGCCACGACATACCGAAGGTGCAGAGTTGGAGTCTGTCCCATGGGATTGCTATGAGTCGGGAGTCCACTCGACGAAACCCACCACCAATGACAAACCGTGATCTGACCATTGGCCTTATACAGAGAAGTATCAAATTTCTGATTTACTTTGATGGCAGAGTAATAGTTGCAGTATTAGCAGGCCAAAGTTTATAACACTTAAAATTCTGGAAAAATTTTGCCCAAGCAACAAACCACAGTCGCGTTAGCAATATCTGTCACTCTGTCACTGTTACGGACGACTCCAGAACGATGTGTCGTGAACCCTGACCCTGTGTCTGTGCCTGTGATCCACTCAGGAATAGGTCGTCTTTGTTCTGGTAATGCAGTGATACTTGGCGTGCCTCAGGCCAGTCTTTCTGAGATGTAAGAGGTAAAACATGCACGTGAGGAAGTAGAAATGAGGCAAGACAGATGCCACACCACATAGGGATGGTCACGTGGAGATTATCAGGTAGCAGAAGCTGAAGAGAAAAGGGCCTGCCACCCCAGCTCACAGAGAGAAAGCCTTCCCCTGGAGCTGACACCCTAAAGTCAGACATCTAGCCCCCCAGAACTGAGAAAAATAAGGTCATTTGCTAGAAAGAACCACCAAAACAACCAAGCCAAACAACCCTTTCAGTCCGTGATAATTACCAAAATAGCAGTGAAAAAAGACCTAGTGGGACTGTCTCCTTGTCAATGGTTCACATTTCCTATTATCTTTTTGTAATCATTGCTAATTAATTTGATACATTAAAAACTAGTTAGTGAATTGTGTAGTGCCCATTTCTACTGGGTGATTCTCACAATTCCCCAGGTGGACAAAATGAGCAGATGCTTTGATAAGTCATAGGGTTCCCATGGTCAGTCAGATAACTTGACACTGTATGTAAGTCTAGTCTTGTAAGAAGTTCGGTCATAGTGCTCCATAGAGGCAAGCATGGCAAGACTCCATCTTACAAACTTTGGACATATTTCCCAGACAGACCAATCCCTGGAGAATGACATCATGCTTGGCACAGTGGAAGGGCAGTGAAAAAGAAGAAGGCTCTCAAACAGATGGATTGACACCGTAGCTGCAACAATGGGCTCAGGCACAGGAATAATTGTAAGGATGGCGCAGGACCAAGCAGCGTTTCGTTCTGTTGTGCATAGGGTAGCTATAGGTCAGAACTGACTCGATGGCACCTAACAACAGCATATATATAAAGTATATATATGAATTTGTATTTCTATCAGTGCTCTAAAAGAATCCACACTGCATCCCAAAGGATGCATTATTCTTACAAGGTAAGCTCAAGCCTTTCTCTTGGATTTGGAATGTTTATTATGATAGCAGGAAAGAAATTAGATTACTCTGAACTTCCTTGTTCTTAATGATGACCTGCTGAAGTCCAATGATCATTATTTTCTCTTGTAAGTATTCTCAAATTATCTCTTTGAGGAGGAGAAGTCTCTTAATAGCCGTCTCTTTGTGTGTCTCGTTTCTTTTCCTAATGTCTGCCTGAAGACTTTGAGCGTGCTCTTGCCCACTCAAAGTGGGTTATAAGCATCCCATTGCTAGGATTTCTCGACAGCCTTGTACAAAGAACCAAGGCATCTAATTTGTAGCCCTTGACTCTGGAGTATTCAGTGGTTGCTGCTCCTTTGAGCTAAATTAGCCAGAGATACTCTGTTAGTCCAGATAGACCAGAGAAACACATTCATAGACACTCATGTATATGAGAAAGAGGTTTATATACAAGAGCAATTGAATATTGAGAAAACATCCCAGCCCAATCCAGATCAAGTCCTTGGTCTGATATTAGCCCATATACTCGATACCAATCTAAAAAGTCCTCTTCAGACTCAAGAAACACATGCAATGATGCCAAATACAGGAAGATCACAGGGCAGTGGGTTGGAAGTCTTGTGGATCCAGTGGCGTTGTAAGCATCTTACCGCTGGCAGGGGTCTCCATGTAGTTCCTTCAGCTTTGAAACTCTGACTGTTTCGGGATAGCTTCATGTGGCTTCTCCGAAATGTCTCCAAGGGAGTGAGCTGAGAGAGAGAGAGAGTCTCCTGTCTCCAAGGAGGGAATACAGGAGTTCCCAGAATCCTCAGGAGAAAGCCATGCCCACACAGAGGCCTCATTGGCTATAATCTGATTGATAGGCTAGACTCTACCACTATACTCTTAATCAAATTGACACCAGATTATGTAACTACCACAGATAACACAGATAAATCTAGAAATAAATGTTACTTTCTCCTCACGAAAACATTTTGCTCCTGCACTGTAGTCTAATGATGTGAGCAAATATTTTTACTTTCACTCAGAAATGCTGTGAGATTGTTAAATGCCACTGAGTTGGTTTTGACTTATAGCCACACTATATGCAACAGAACAAAACACTGCCCAGTCCTGCAGCAGCCTGTCTGTAAATACTATATTTGATGCAGCCACTGTGTCAATCCATCTCATTTAGAATGTACCTCCTTCCCCTCTCCCCTTTTTAGCAGACCCCCGACATTACCAAGCTCGATGTCCTTCTCTATGTACTGGTTCTATTTGATTTATAAAAACAACTCGTGGCCTTCGAAATGCCGACTCCTAGTGACCCTGTAGGATAGTGTAAAACTGCCCCTGTGTGGTTCCAAGACTAGCTTTTCTGGGAAGTAAAAAGCTCCATCTTTCTCCCTTGGAGCAGGATGGTGGTTACAAACTACGGACCTTGTGGTTAGCAGTCTAGCATGTAGCCGCTATATCTGCTAACATTTCTAAAATAGAGGAGATGAAATCTCACCATCTTTGTCTTTGAGGAACAGTCTGACTGTACTTCTTCCAAGACAGATTTGTTTGTTCATCTGACAGTCTATGATATATTCAATATTTTCTGCTAACACCATCATTCAAATGGCTCAGGGTTTTTTTCGGTCTTGATTGAATCAGGAAAACCACCCAGAAATAGTAAGCACATATCTAACAAGAGCTTGGATGAGCTTTGGGATCAATACTGTTTCTCATCCAAATCCTGGGCCAGAATGAAGATAAATTAGGCTTGCCTGATGCCAAGAAGAAATCAGTCATATGGCACCTTTTCCCCCCAAAGGAACATGTCTCTTTTCCTGACTCTAATAAAGTCCTGGAGTATAAACTCCCAGTGATTAAAATGTGCCAGAATGGATGAGTTGGGAACTCAACCCGTGAACTTTCTTCACACAGCTCTGTTTCCTTCAGGCCAGGGTAGCAGGTCTTTCTCTGCAGTGTGGACACCTTGGTGTTGGTGGAGTAGGCCCCTCAGGAAAAAGAATGTTTAGTTGTCCGTTGTTCCTTGGTGGCACTGTACTTGCTTCTCAGATGTAAAATATCGATAAAGTGACATTGAAATGCCACAGTTGGTGTTTTTCCAGTTTGATAGACTTCTAGATGCTATGTGTTTTGAGCATTCATGCTCCAGTTAATTTTAGGACATGTGAAAGCAGGAAGTGTCCTTGGATCTGATGTGGTATCCTTCATATTATGAGCAGTTCCCTGGGTTTGTTAAGTATGTGTGTGTCAGGAGAGGATACGGTCCCAGGTGGTATCAGTGGTTAAGCCCTTGACTATTAGCTGCAAGGTTGATTGTTCCAGCCCATCTTGAAGTGCCTCAGAAGACAGACCTGTCCATCCAATTTGCTCTGAAATGACCCAGTCTTGAAAACTCTGTGGAGCAATTCCGTTGAGCAATTCTGTAGGGCCACCATGACTTGGAATCAACTTGAAGGACGTGAACAACAAGGAGACGATGGGGAAGGTGTGATGGGGTACAAATGTCACAGGTAAAGACAGAAGCTGGCACAGTCCCAACGTCTTATATGAGAAGCAGTTTAAGGGCAGCGCATCAAACAACCTTTGATGGCCCTGCTCTTTTCAACTTGTAGAGTTTCTCGCTAACTCTGAATCCCGTGATTGGTCATAAGCTCATTAAGCACAGTCTGAATTATTTTTCACTCGACCTCAACTCCCCAGTCTAGCACACTGCCTTGCTCTTAGGCTTGTGCTTGATCATTATCCAACATGAATGAATGAATGAATGAATGAATGAATGGAGTGATTCATAGTCCCATTCTACTTACTTTAAAATCACATCTAATCAAGCAACTGACTTCACATTTTGCTAGAAAGTGAAAGACTTCTATTTGATACATATTATTACTTAGGTTATATTTTCAGATGAAAGGAAAAGAAAGGAAGGATCAGATCCTTCTCTCTGATTTACTTTCAAGAACTACCCCCAGGAGTTCTTTTGTGTTGTTACTTTAAAACCACGGGAAAATAGCTTGTAAGAAAGCATGTTGGGGATCAGAAGCTGATAGGAAGGCCAAGTGAAAATGAGTCTTCTGTGTCCCCAGAAAAGCAAGACTACCATCGCTTGCTTTCGAAACTGCCCAAGAGCAGAAATCCTTTTTCATTTGTAATCAGTCAAAAGCACAAAGTCACCATTCTAGGAACAGGAGGTTCCCAGGCCAAGCTGGGACCGGCAGCAGCCAACGTTGACACCAGTCTTTCAAGTGCACAGCTGTGTGGCAGCCAGATCCAGACCCTAGTTCATTAAAAACAAAAAACAAAAAAAACTAACAACTTTTCAGGTCATTTTAAAATGTTTTATTAATGACCACATCAACAGTTTGAGGAGGTCAGTGTACAGAGAGACAAATAAAAATGAATATGGTGGTTTTCTCCCTCCCAGTTGGCTCAGTGGGAGAGCCTATTAGTGCGCTAGAAAGATATATAATTAGCATGGAACCCACTGCTCCTCTGATGATCCAAACTGGTTTTTAATGTTCAGCATACAAAACATGGAAATGTCATCTCCATTACTCCCTGTGCTGTCACCAGTCGCTGAGAGCCTTTCTGAATGACAGAGCCAGAAATGACCCTGATGGGAAGAGTCACAATTAAACGGCACTCTTGAGTGGGGAGCATGTTTCCTTTAGGCATGGCTGAGTCCAAAGAGGCATGTGTGTCTTATGAGTGACATGTGAGCGTTGCCTTCCAGTATAGAGGAAGAAAGCTACCATTATATTATGCCAGCTGAACCACCCACAGAATGGGTGGGGTCCTGGTCTCTCTCCTCTGGGATCTCCCCCACCCTCCCCACCCCCAACTTACCAGACAAGAACATACATCTCAGGTTGCATGTTCAACCTTCTGCTCTACCTTTTCAACCTTTTACGTCTATACTCCATGGTGGTTTCATTTGACCAGATCCCACCAAGTAGTAAAATTATATTTAAGGTAAAGTGGTGTGGGGTGGAATCTCAAGAGGACTTGTAGATTTTCATAGGTTTATTTTACTCCTTGAAGATAGTCAAGACTTCTAAAGCAGTCCTCGTCATAGTCTCTGTTTCCTCACATCTCTTGACTGGATTGCATCATTCTCTACCTCTAAGGACCAGATTCCATTTAGGAAAGCATTATTAGCATTCTTTTTTTAAGCAGTTTTATTGTTACAGTTGAATAGTCATTACCACAATCAATTTTAGAATGTTTGCTTCTTTCATGTATCATGATTCCCCCCAGTCTCCCCTTCCATACCCACAAGAAACTATTAATCCAGTTACTGTCTCTCTACATTCACCCATCCTGGATTCCACATAGACAAAAATATACCTCCCTCCAAAAAACCAAAAAGCAACAACAACAACGAAATAAAATAGAAAACCCTCAATCAAAAACAGAGTAGAAAATAATAAAAACTAGAACAACTTTAAAATGGGTCAAGAGGGAGATCAAATGATAAAATGTTAAAATTTTAACCTCATTACATCTGCCATAATCCACTTTCCAATGCACACGCATGATAGCAAGGCTATTCACAACCCTGATTATAGTCAGAGGGGATTTGCTGGAGGCTTAATTTATGTATCCCTCCTGAAATCTATGTTGGGATTTATGATTAGGAGCTATTGAAGGCCTCCGCTCCACTGGTTTTGAGACATGCTTCCCTGATCAGAAAAGGTAAAGAGAAAGGACTTCAAGAATCTCAGAGCAGTCATCAGAATCTGACAAGTAGAGGTCAAGGGTTAAGATTTCAATTTATTATTGCTGCTCCTGTTGCTGATGTTATTTAACTCCGACAGACCGAATAATTCTTTTATGCTAGGTGTGGTCTATGCCTTGTCTCTCATCTGATTCTCTTAACTAGTCGATAAAATAGAGTTACTATTTTATTTTACAGATTCCCATACCAAGACTTCAGAGATCAAACAAATTGTCTTTCACAGCTCATAAATCTTAGTATTTAAACTCAAGTATACGTGTCTTCAGAGACCAAGCTATGGCAGGCTGAACAGACCTACTAGCAAGGGAGTGTTTATCTTTGACTCCTCAGAACCAGCTGAGAGATCTCTTACAAGGAGGCAGTGCCGCCTTTCCTTCTATACTTTAATAAAAACAAGTGTGTTTGAGATGTTAGACTGGACCACAGCTCAGTGCACAGGTGACTCAGCAGTGGGAGTTTAGAACACTTAGGCCAGGGTTTTCAGCCATCCAGGCCCTTGGTGTCAGCCAGGCTAGCCTGCAGATTATATTTAATGTGAGACTTGTCAAGGTCGAGCCTGCCATCCTCAGTGTTGACTTCCGGCTCACTGCTCGTGGAGAATCACCAGTAATCTCTTCAGGCCCACTTTACCTATCCCAGATTCATTCCTAATGTGCGACCTCTATTGTTCATAGCTGTGACCCTCCATCTGAATGCTTGAATGCCCTCCATCTGAAAACATGTCTATTGGTTATTGGAGTATTTAGATAGGAGTGTTCACCTCCACATCTAGGTGTTTTGTCCAATGGGCTTTTTCTTTTTTTTTGAGGAATATTGTGCCCTTTGATTCAATTCAATTTCATGATTATTCACTGAGGTTCTGTATGGTGGGCCCTGCCCTAGGCATTTGGAGACAGACACTGGCTCTTCGGTCCATCTTTTGAATTCTATGAAATCCCTTCTTCCCTTAGATTGCTCATGATTTCTTATTTCACTGTCTCAGATCATCTTGCCTATGGATATTAAACAGTTTATTATTTTTGTTTATCAAGTAATTCCTATAAATCTTTATCTCAGATACTCAGTGGCTATTTTGTTTTTCCTCAAGTGGATAGGAGAAAGCTCTACTATTAATCACTATGGAAAAGGACCTTTGGGTTATTTTCTTCTGTAGTCTGTATCCCCTTCCCTCCCGAAAGTGCCTTTTGTTCCTCCTTCCTGAAAAGCACATTTGTCAATTTAATGGAAATAAGCAATTAGCAAGTTGTTCTCAGGAGTCTCTCACTATTATCAAACATAACCTGTTTTTAAAAGTTTTCTTGGCCCATACTTCACATATTATACAATTTGATCAATAATATTAAAAAGGTTTGCACAGTCATCATCGCAATTTCAGAACATTCCCTTATCCCTCTATCTTCCTCTACCATGCCATATCCATATATTGTCTCTATAGACCTACCTGATCTGTATTTTATATACAGAAAATCATACACAGCACAAACAGGAAGCAAACAAATCAACCCAAAGAAACCCAACAATGACTGGATAAAGCGTATAAAAACCTCAATCAAAAAGGAAGCAGAATATATTAAGAACTAAAACAACTTTACAATGGGTCAAAAGGAAGATCAAATGATAGACATTACTTTTTAACCTAACTCTGTCTGCTATAATTGATTTTTAAAATCATTTTATTAGGGGCTCATACGACTCTTATCATAATCCATACATACATCAATTGTGTAAAGCACATCTGTACATTCATTGCCCTCGTCATTCTCAAAACATTTGCTCTCCACTTAAGCCCCTGGCATCAGGTCCTCATTTTTTCCCGTCCCTCCCCGCTCCCCCATCACGAGCCCTTGATAATTTATTAATTATTATTTTGTCATATCTTGCCCTGTCCGACGTCTCCCTTCACCCACTTTTCTGTTGTCTGTCCCCCAGGGAGGAGGTCACATATAGATCCTTGTAATCTGTTCCCTCTTTCCAACCCACTCTCCCTCTACCCTCCCGGTATCGCCACTCACACCACTGGTCCTGTAGGGATCATCCACCCTGGATTCCCTGTGTTTCCAGTTCCTATCTGTACCAGTGCTCATCCTCTGGTCTAGCCAGACTCCCTGTGTATAGCAACCAGCATAACCTTTTGTTATTGTTATATTAAGAACTGGCACAAACATAAACATGGGTCAAAAGGGAAATCAAATGACAAGGTATCACATTTTAACATAACTACATCTGCAGTAATCTACCCTACACTGCATTCTGATAGCAAGGCCATTTACATCCCTGACCCATAGTCAGAGGGGGATTCACTGGTATCTTAATATACCTGGTGACCTGCAAATGCATATTGGGTTTTCATTGTCACCCATAACCTTCTGTAAAACCAGGTGCTCGGAATTTAGGCTCTCACACCATTTCCTTTTCCAAATTTGGATTTTATTTTATGCGATCCTTGGATCACACAGGCTGGTGTGCTGCTTCTAGATAGACATAATTGATACTTAGACGGCTGCTTGTTTTAAGTCAAGCCATTAAGACCTTTGGCACTAGTTATTCTTTCTGCTAGCCACCCACCATTTATCTGCTTTCTTCACCACACTTTGCTATGGCACCCATATCTTCAGTGATCTCTTCATGAGGAGCCTAACCATCCTGATTAAAATTCTTTTTCTTGATTAAATTTTTACTAAAGACAAACCTAGAAAGTTAATTTAGTCTTAAAACCTTGTCAAAGATCAACAGACCAAGTGTAAAAGTCAACTTTTGAAAAGTGAAAAATTTCATAGTGGAAATTGGTTTTGTATTTTTATTGGTTATTGTTAGATATAAGGATTTATTATTCCCACAGTAAAGTCTTTTACTTAGAGGCAGATGGCAGTTGCTTATTAAACATTCTCAAGCAAGTATTTTTTTTTTAAGAATCAATTTCTAATTTATGGCTTTAAAATATGGATTCCATGACTCACGGTGAAAATAATTTTCATTACAGTTACACTGTTTGAGACACAGACAAACCATTGTTTTGACCACTTGAAGCAAAGATTCTATACTACACTGGGCTGCTTTTATGTCTTGGCCTCAGAGATGGCTTTCATTTTGGAGGTGGGATTTCAGCACTAAAGAAAGAGTAAACTAGAAGTTATTGCCCCTGGTGCTTGGAGATTTCCAATTAGTTGGTTTGACTTCTATGCCAAGTGATGGTTGTCATTTTATTTATTTTATCTGGGACTGTTGAAGGAATGGTTTCTTTCCAAAACATTATAATAACAAGTATTATGAATTAGTTCTCCAATAGCCAAGATCAAACTGAATTTTCACAAAAGTGATAAAAGGTTGCCTTTTAAACACTTGCCTAGGATCAGATGAGAAGGGAAAATGCACTACAGAGGGATCACTTTTTTTTGTTTTGTTTTTGAGTTTTTTGGTTAATTGTTTTACTACGGGCTAATACAACTCTTATCATAATCCATACATACATCAATTGTGTAAAGCACTTTTGTACATTCATTGCCCTCATCATTCTCAAAACATTTGCTCTCCACCTAAGCCCCTGGCGTCAGCTCATTTTTACCCCTCCCTCCTCCTTCCCCTCCCTCATGAACCCTTGATAATTTATAAATTATTATTTTGTCATATCTTGCCCTGTCCGATGTCTCCCTTCACCCACTTTTCTGTTGTCTGTCCCCCAGGGAGGAGGTCACATGTAGATCCTGTAATCGGTTCCCCCTTTCCAACCCACTCTCCCAGTATCGCCACTCACACCACTGGCCCTGAAGGGATCATCTGTCCTGGATTCCCTGTGTTTCCAGTTCCTATCTGTACCAGTGTACATCCTCTGGTCTAGCCAGATTTATAAGGTAGAACTGGGATCAAGATAGTGGGGGTGGGGAGGTGGGGAAGCATTTAGGAACTAGAGGAAAGTTGTATGTTTCATCGTTGCTAAATTACTATCGCACCCTGACTGGCTCGTCTCCTCCCCGATGATACCTTTCTGTAAGGGGATGTCCAGTGGCCTACAAATTTTAAAAGGCCACCCTCCAGTAATAAGAATTGTGCAAAAGGCTATCTTTGCAATGCTGTTAAAACCCAACTTCAGTCTTTCTCCGAGTTATAAGAGTCTTGAGAATTAAAAATGGGTCAACAATGTGAAAAACTTACTGGGAAACATTTCCCCTTACTTTAAACCATCATGCGTTCTCATGCCCTTGCCTTTGGTTGCACTAACCCAAAGGAAGCTTGTCCAGTCCACTGTCAGAAGCTCATTCTGCTCTGCTCCTGGAGAGCCCACAAGGGCTGTACCTTCTCAACTGTCAGTGTTTTTACTTGGAGAATCACATAACGTTTATTTGCCTTGAGAGAGTTTTTGATTGTTTGGGTTTTGTTTTCTTTTTTCAGTTTTTGTCCATTCTGAACTAAATTGTCACCTGCCAGCCTCCTGTCAAGTATAACCTTATGTTCTGTAATATGCTTTTATACTGATGCACAGCAATAACCTTTAAAATACATGGTAACGGTAGTATTTTGAATAAAGCACTATATTTTATTAGTACCAGGTTAAGTCAAAAAGTATTGCTACTGGGGTGGGGGTGGGGGCTCAGTTCATACATGCACACATTATACCCCACAAAACACAGTGTTTAAACATGTTTCTGCCATCTGGCAATGGGTGGCAGACATTCTCTCATTTATATACTTGTCTTAGTCTTGTTAGGGTGCCTTCTTAAAATAGGTGCCTTCTCCACTGGGGGGCTGCAGCGGAACAGCAGGGGAGGGGGTAGCAAGATCCCCAGGGAATGATGAGGGTGGACATTGGAGACAGGGCATGGTGCCCCAACAGGCTAGACTGGAAAACACAAGCTTTTCTT
>NW_022103900.1:6422411-6441299 GCF_000313985.2 Echinops telfairi
AGAGAGGTCAGTTTTCTGAAGGGTATGGTGGCTTTTTTTGGAGACCCCAAAGGGGTCCTCTTGATAATTTATTTCAAAGGACACAGGGTGATCATGCGGGTTCATTATGATGATGTTTTAAGAAAATTAAAAACTGTTGGTGAGGAAAAGTTTGGAAAAGTTGCATGAAAATAAATTTCCCCCATTACAACAATGTATTTGCTTATATTTCAAGGATAGTTGCCGTGTGAGAATTTCGTTGGGAAGCCGTAACCCTAATCTACTCTCTGGCCTGATCTTGATCTTGCCCCTTCTTGGTGTTTGTCCCCTAAAATCAAAGAGTATTTAAGGGGAACACAATTTGATTGAGTCCTTTGAAGATACCAAATCTGCCATTTGGATGTGGTGTAAAAGTACAGGATTCTTCCAGGAAAGGTTAGAGTGATGGACACACTGCCTTCAGAAGTGTGGATCTAGGTGGATGATATATTGAAAAGCAATGGTTTCATCTTTTGATACTTTTAAAATTTTTGTTTAGTAGAGGTTTCTGTGATTCATAGCAATACTTTTAGACTTACTCTCATATATATAAATAGCAATTTGCTTATGTACTTTCAGGAGAGTTCAACTTGAGAATTGATGGTGGCTTTGCTGAAGGATGAACTCTTACTAAATGTCATTTCTCTGCAATTGGCCAAGAGGGGGAAATGCTTGGTTCATTGGTCATTTTATATAATTATATTAAAATCTGTGGAAATGCCAAGGGGATTCTGTTTATACTGGTAACCTAGAGGGTACGCATGTTGACACATCACCCTTTAGGCTTTCATCTGTTTGGCCTTTGTTGGATGGATGGTTAAATCTAGTTGAAATTTATTAGCTTCTCTTTAAGCTTGCTGATTTGTCAATCAGCAAGACTGGATACGACTATTGTGTGGTTCAGTCCTGCAGAGAAATTTCACATCCCACTTTCAGCATCTGGTTATCCATGGTTGGACGCAGGGCAGGGGACCGGGGAGGACACTAGACTAGACTAATTCACTAACAGCGAGTGTAGATTGTAAGGGACAAGCTATGCTGATATCACACAGGCAGCAGTACAGAGTTAGGCCCAAGTTTATTTAAGCATAGGGGTCACTTAAGAAGCGATGGAGAGGGTCCTCCTTTAATGTGAAAATAAATAAGATACCCCTAACAGAGTAAGTGGGGTGCGGCGGAGCTTGTGGAGGTGAGAGGAGGAGGAGGAGGATTGTGTAGGGGAATTCTTCTTGTTTTTAAAGGGATGGGGATCGCACCTCCCCAGAAGCCGATTTCTAATTAGTTACTAAGTTCGTCCTTGATTCTTCGACCTGTAGGTCTTTCTAATTTATCTCAGGCTACCACTTTGTGCCAGGATATCTGGAGTCTTATCTCAGGCTGTAATTCTGGTGTGGAGATGTCGAACTAGATGTCTCAGGGATGTCCAACCAGCCTGACCTCAATGTTGAGACATTTTCCAGGCTTGTTATCTCCAGGCCCATTGATTATTTTCCTAGCCTGAAAAATGCTTGCTCCCATATGAACAGAATGTGTGTCCCGAGCAAGCAGAGTGTTCATCCCCTTAGCGGTCAGAAGTCCCTATTCCTGCCCTTATCACCCATACCTATACGCTGACAGCAAAATTATAGAAACGGGTCAAATAACCTAGAACAGGATTCTATCTACTCTTGTGATTGCCTAAAATGTGAGGAGTTTGTTCTGGTCTGCCCGAAGCTCTCATGGTTAACCCACTTACTTGTTTAGTAGCACTTTTTTAAACCTTTAGGTTTTAAAAAAAATTAAAGTATCCCTTCACAACTTTGCTGCAAAGCAGTAGCAGTTGGGCTTCAGCTCAGCATGTGCCATGGTCGGTGGGCAGGAATAAAGCTTTCTTTTGAAGTTCAGACATCCTGCACCCCACGCCCCTTAGAAGCTGGTTGGCCAGCTCTCCAGGGGAGGACATAAGTCAATCAGTTACACTGTCACAGCAGAAGGCCACCACTGTGTCCCACGTCACCTTTAACTGATGTGAAAGATCTGTGCTTAATCAATACCCAGACTGTTAGCCCCCTTTCAGAGAGGTGTCAGAATTCCATCAGGAAACCTCCCTGTGCAGATCTTGGCACGAGACATGTCTGGGGCATTGGGGAGCAGTCCACATAGGCCATCTATTCGTCAGGTTCTTGGAGCTCCTTCTGTTGAGGTAAATCACTGGGAAACAGTGAGCTTCTGCTGTATTATTTCAGCCCCAAGCAGGAATGCCATCACTCGGTTATGATTTAATAGTGGGCCTTCGGCACACGTGAAGAAAAAGTTCCATCTTTTGTGACATAGAATTGAAGACATTCATATGAAAATCAGTTTCTGTCTTCCCAACACAGAATTGGTGTCATTATTCAGTGTCCCTTATGAAGGGGTCTATGAAATTTTCTCCTGGAAATTAATGCCAAGGGGGAAAATATCTGCCTCTCATGTTTCTCTTTTGATAAAGTAGGACTATATCATGTAACATGTCCTATTTTTCCTAGCTCACAAGCATGTGAAGCTGAAATATGTGTTCAGTTGCAGTAACTGACATCTCAAATGTGGGGTAGAATCTTGTTCTCTGCACCTTTTAACTTCTCTATTGAAATTGTCAGTAACCAGTTTCCTGGTTAGGCCTTTGCTCTAAATCTAAAATGACCATGCATGTGTGTGTGTGTGTGTTGCAAGAATGCAGCAAATAAATGGTTGGCATGGAAGATGTTAATTGTTACTAGTAATTAGAATTTTTAACAGTTCTTACCTTTAAAAAGTAAGTTTCCATTGTCTTGAAAACTCATCCCAGAATGCTATAAATAGCAGGTATGCCTCGATAATGGCCCATGGTTCCATAAGGTTTTTGTTTTATTGATTGTTTTTAAAAGGAAAGCATATCTTTTTGTCTTTTACTTCCCCCCCGATGTATTTAAAGACTGCAAACTCAGGTTCTTGCAGCCCTGGACCACAGGTGGGACACTGGAGGTGACTCGGAGGGCATGACTAGGTTGGAGTAGTGCAGGATTTTTGTCCAGTGGACAGGCAGGTAGCAGTGGCCACAGGGGCCCCCTGCCCTGCTATTCAGGTGGGTGGAACAGCAGTTGGGTAGGGATGGACCAGACAAAGCAGGGCACTGTTTTCTTCCTCCTCACTCACTTCCTCTTGCCCCTCTCCTGCTGCTGCACTTCCAGCTGCTGCTGCTGCTGCAGCACATCCCACCATCAGCATTAGCAGAAGCAGGGACAACCAGAAGCAGGCTCTCTTAAGTTTTAATACGGTGTTCGAGCGACATCCAAACCACATAACGTCCTATTTCACTGATTGTATACTCAGAACTAACTGCCATCGAATCGTCTCTAACTCATGGAAACCATATAGTACAGGGTACAGCTGCCCCTGTGGGTTTCTGAGACTGTACCTCTTAATGGAAGTAGAAAGGCTTGTCTTTCTCCCATGGAGCAGCTGGTGGTTTCGAGGTGCTGACCCTAAGGTTAGCAGCCAAACTCGTAACCACTACTCCAACAGGGCTCCTGATTATTGTATGCAAAAGAAAACCAGCCTCACTGTCGAGTCGATTCCGATTCATAGCAACCCTGTAGGACAAGGTAGAACTATCACTGGGGGTTTCTGAGACGGTGACTTTTTTATGGAAGCAGAAAGCCTCATCTTTCTCTTGTGGAGTGGTTCGTGGTTTTGAACTGCTGACCTTGTGTTTAGCAGCCCAGTGCATAAGCACTATGCCACCAGGGCTCCCGATGATTGCATGGTGGACATTAAACAGAATGTACTTGTAATATAGCATCCCGTACCCCCTTTATCCTGTATTACTCTGCATACAAATATCAAGCCGTAATACTTAATGTCTAGAGCTCAAATGGAAACTTATTGTATTTGCAAGCCAGGATTGCCTTTGCATTTTCATTATAAAGGACCTAATAATATATTAACTTAGATCCCCAGTAGGACTCACTAGTTAAAGCAAATACTCAACGAGACAACAGAAAGGCTGGTGGCTTGAATCCACTGAAAGTCACCTTGGAAGAAAGGCTTGGCTATCTGCTTCCAAAAGGTCATAGCTCTGAAAACCATAGGCACTACTATCCCATCTGCAACACGTGGGGTTACCAGGAGTCTGAGTCCGCTCAGCAGCAGCTGGTGAAGTCCCTGGCTGACATAGACAGTTACATGCTCAGCTGTGAACTGGAAGATTGGCTGTGATAGTCTGGGCACTTTAGAGAAACAAATCCAAAGAAACTCATATATAAGAGAGAGCTTTATATAAAGGTTAAGTGCCCATCAAGAAAACATCCCAACCCAGTGCTGCCCAAGCCCACAAGTCCAACATTAACCCATATGTCCGACATCAATCCACAAAATCCTCCTTTATCTCATAAAACAGACGCAAATGATGCCGACTGCAGGAGGAAAGCCGAGTCAGTGAATGTGTAAACATCTCAGCACTGGCAGGGGTCTCCACACAGGTGCTCCAGCACCCAGGGCTGCATCAGGGTAGGTCCATGTGCCTTCTCCTCGGGGATGTCTTGCAGGAAGTGAGCCTTGCTAGCTAAAGCAGGGAACTGGCTAAGGCAGCTGCACCCTGGTCCGACCATCACAAAGCTAAAAACCAGAGAACTAGAAAGGCAAGGCTCACCGAGCCATTTATCTCTCTGCCCTTCAAAGAACTCCACATATGTTTATTGGCCAGGTTGGCACAATAAACTACCTCATTGGCCTTTCCAGTATACTCAGAGAGAGCCCCAACTTACTTTAAAGAATTAGCCCTTGAAAGAGCCATGGAGGGTAATATTACTCTGACACACAAGGGGTTGCAGCTTAAGATTTTTGCTTTAATTTGTCAGTATGCTTTGAAAAGAGTACGTCATGGAAATAGGATGAGACTGGCTTCTTTGTATTTCTAACCTCAAGCTCTGGTGGCAGAGTGGTTACGCGTTGGGCTGTTAACAGCAAGGTCCACCGTTCGAAACTCCCAGCCTCTGAGGGAGAAAGACAGGAGTTTCTACTCCCATAAAGGGTGACAGTCACGGAAACTCACTGGAACACTGGCCCAGTTCTACCCTGGCCTGTAAGGTCGCTGGGAGTTGGCATGGACTTGATGGCAGTGAGGTTTTTTTGTTTTGTCACATCAAGCTGACAGGCACAGCTGATGTAAATGAAGACTTGTTATATGTGAATTTCAATAAAAAGGCATACCCAAGACCTCTTAGTTAATACATATGACACACACTATACTCGGATTTTTTTTCTGATACACATAAAAGGTTACCTTTGATCAGACTACAATGTTTCTGTACCTACCAGCCATACATTTGAATCTAGTTTTTATGTGGCCATTTCCTTTCCCTTCTGATGTAGATAAAAATTAAGTTTACTAAATACACCCCCTAACTATTCTAAATGCCGCAAAGGGCTACCGCACATGGAAAGTACAGGGCCATAACCTTGCCGGGAAGGAGAGACATTACATAATAATCTGTTTCACCACAACCGGGACATAGTGCACTAGGCTACACAAATGTTGCCGTAGAATTTAAACTATCATTACAATGCTGTGTATGATTCTCTGAAGAAAATATTACAGAATGTTACTATTTTGAAAATTCTGGATGGTTAGTATATGTGTTTTACTTTGTAGAATTTTTCTGTGGGCTGAAATGCTTTATAATTTTAGAAATTATTTTACACCGGAGAGAAAATAAGAATCAAACGTGTTTAGGTTGGAGGGTGGGTAGGGTCAGGGAGAAGAAATGACAGGATTATCAACCAAGGAAAAGACCACTTAGCTCAGTTTGAATTACTTCCAGTGGAAAGCTACTTTAATAGATTTCAAAGAAAGCAATTATGTCTGATAATATTTTTGCATATGATCTCTTCGTAGGCATCAGCATTATTCTGAGCTTCAGAAATTTCTGTTGCAATCCTATGGTCAGGGCTCTAAGTTAGGGGTCAGCTTCTCCCTACTAGCTGCCAACCTCCTTGTAGGCTGTCTTAGGGTCTCATTGCAGAACAGGCAGACAACAGTGCTATGCAGTCAAATTCTTTAAAATGCATCAACATATTTTATTTGGAGAATAAAGTATATCCTTATATAACGTACATATAGCTATACCTACATAGGTATCTTTATATAGACATAACATCTATATGTCTCATTATAGAACATTTATAATACTATCATATTGTGTTATATATTATGTTATAATACTATATATAATTACTGGCATTTGGGTTCGATGCAATGATGGTTGAATTTCATTTTTTCAGAAGTCAAATACCATATATGTATGTGTGTTTAGTTTTCATTACTATTTTATTCTTACCACCTATAAAGCAAATTCCTTTTTGTCTTTGGGGTTGCTACCATTACACATAAAATTGCACACAGTATGTATATATTAAGCTTTCTATAGATTGGGTGAAAGTTTACAGAACAGACCATCAGTTTTACATTCAACAGTTTACATCTTGTTTCAGCTCATTCATTTCACATTCAACAATTTATATGCATTTTGCTTCAGCTCCTTATATCACCACTTATGCTACTTCCTCTCTGTGTTTCTCATTTCAATTCCTACTCGTTTCCTAACCCTTTTGAATTTTGGGTAAATGCTGCCTCTTGATCTCAAATGGTTGAGTGTTCTAAGGTGAGCATTCCTCTCTAGTGTTCGGCTGAAAATTGAGCCTGCGTGTCAGGGAGGAGGAGGTAGGCTTGAAGGGTGACTAAGGGCTGTGGTCATGAGGGTCCCATTCATCTCAATCTGACCAGGAAGTCTGATCTCTCTTATGATCTTGAGTTTTGTTCCACATTTTTCTTCCACTCTTACCTAGGACCTTCTACCACAGGGGTCCTCAAGCTTTTTAAACAGGGGCCCAGTTCACTGTCCCTCAGACCCATTGGAGGGCCGGACTATAGTTTTAAAAGAAAACTATGAACACATTCCTATGCACACTGCGCATATCTTATTTTGAAGGAAATAAGCAAACAGGACAAACAGGACCCGGCGGGCTGGATAAATGTCCTCAGCCGGCTGCATGTGGCCCACAGGCAGTAGTTTGAGGACCCCTGTAATCTAACATAATCCTTTCCAGAGCAGTTGGTAGTTGGAATGGGGCACCATCTAGTTCTTTAGGTCTAGAGCTGTGGAGACTAATGTTAGCGTGGCCCACTAGTCTACTGTACTAATTTTTGCCACGTGTACTTTGATTTTCATCATTCTTCTTTCCTCTGGATAGGGAGAGCTGAAATATATTTAATACATTGTATATAATACATCAGAAATCTCTACAGATAGGCTATTTTTGAAAGGACCACCATTAATGTGGTTTGTAATAACTGCAGTGTGCTGCAAGTTGAGGACTCTCTGCATTATCTGTGTATAACAGAAATGCACAGACCTGCAGTACACACCTCAGTCTATCGTTTCTTTGTTGTTGTTAAAGGGTGCTGGGATGACTTTCTGATCCATTTGAGAACACGTGCTGTATGGTTTAGAATTCCATGTGCTGCTCTCCATTCTCTAGGCCGTGAACCTGTTTCTGATGGTCTTCAAGCATAATGCTAAAGGCAGTTTTTACATTTTTTAAGAAAACTCATTGATCTAAAAGTCTCCTTTGAGGCCAGGTAAACTCAAGACCAAGGGTGATGACTGGGCCAGGTATGTGATATGGTTCTTACTCTCACTGGCCTAGAGCATATGTCGCATGAGGTTGGAGGTACATGCACCCTGGGGCAACCTTCATTTAGTGCAGGCCTTTGGGCACAGCAGTGCCGTGTATTTCTGCCTGCGTATCCGCCCTGTGTGCAGTGCATTCCCCACGATAGCTGTGCTCACCACAAGTAGGCATTCTTACTGGGGATAGAGGTGTAGTTGTGGAAAGAATTGGAATCCTTCCTTTGCAGACAGTGTTTCTGGTACCTGCTGTTTGAGAACTGCTGAGTAGACATACAGACCAGTGGCCTATGTGTGCCAGGATCCAGGTTGGGGTGCCATTTCTCCCATTAATGGTTCCTGGCATAGGCCTGATACCTAGTAGGTGATCAATAAATATTTGAGTGTTGAGTGAATAAGCTAGTGGTGTAATCTTAAGCAAGCCACTTAATCTCTTTGGCTTCAGTTTCTTCATCCGAGGAATGAGGAAAATGGATTAGGTGACCTCTCAGGGGGCCCCCTTCCACTTGTAAAATTATATGATTCTGTGATTGGACCTTTGCTTCAGAGGAACATTAATTTGACAAGAGGATGAAGGATGGATGAAAGTGAGATTCAAGAGAGGGGAAATGCTCCTTCCTCTGAATTAGTCTAATAATTCCTTCTCATCTACAATTTCAACACTTTACATTGTTGGAGTTTTATGTTTTGCTTTTGACATTTGTCAGCTGTCGTTCTCCGATAAGCTGGAATCCTGGCGTTATTTTTCTACTTCTGTGCACCTCAAAACCAAAGGCATCATAAGGCCATATAACAGTGCCAGGGAGTTCATACAGTGTTTTCCCACAGCTCATTGAATCTGTAAGGAACGCATTATTTCCCTGCTTTACTGCTGAAGAAACTGAAGGTCAGAGGGGTGAAGTGGCTCACTCGATGCCATTGCTGGGAAGTGGCTAAGCTGCAAATTGAGCTCGGATGACCAGTTTCTAGGTACAAGGCTCCCATTCTGAAGGCAGTGTGGCTAACTGACTTAAAGACTGCTCAGGCAAAGTCCAGAACAGCCCTTGGCTTAGCTGTGAGGAGCTGCTGCTTTCTCTCCCAAGTTCTTTTGTCTTCTGCCAGTGCTAAGGTGTGCGTCAACTTCCCACGACATTGCCACAGTTCTTTCTTGTCTGATTAATCATGGAATTACCTTTTCTCCTGAGCCCCACGTCCACCTGCCATGGTGGTGGTGGTGTGTGCCGTTGAGTGACGCCACCTCATAGCAGCCCCAGGTGACAGAGTAGCACGGTCCCATGGGTTTTCTTGGCTGTAATCTTTATGGGAACAGGGCTTTTCCTGTGGAGCCACTCTGCACGGTCGGGCATTGCACCTGGAATAAACAGGTCATCTTCTCTGGCCCTTTTGTCTTTTGGCTGAACCCCCAACCTTTCTCAAAAGTAGCGGACCTTAGATTAGCTATGTGTGATGTGTGTTTGCATAACATTTTCTGTGTTTATTAAATCATTCATCCCCCATCTGCGGCAGATACTGTGGTCTGATCTTGGTTGGTAGTTTAGGTTAGGATGAAATGTTTGGAGAAATGGCTGATTTAAAAATTCGTAAGGGCGTCGAACCTGTAGGTCATGGTAGTTGACTTTAGAGCTGAGAAAAGGACTAAAACACATGGATAATGCCCAAGTTTATGGCTTATGCCACCGAGTGGTTGGTTGGCAACACTACCATCTGCTGCAGTAGACTCGAGAGGAAAAATGATGCACTCCATTCCGGAGCCCTTGAGTTTGAGGTTGCTATCTGGACACTATGGAGAGGGAGCGAATCGGCAGTTGGATTACAGTTCTGTACGTCCTCCAGGGCAGTCCTGGGCTTTGTGTTATGCATCTGTGTTATACATCTCCGAGGGAGTGAGTGAGAAGAGATCACAGGCTGAAACATGAACGTGAGAGGGCAGGGCAGGCTGAGAATGTATCTAAAGCAGGCAGAGGGAGTCCAGTAGACACCGGTGAAAACACAGAAACAAAGTCGAGGCATTTCCTAAGAGCAAAAATGACCCATTTGTTCAAGAGATGTTATCTGCAGGTCCCCTCTGTTCTGTGCTGGGCGCTGCTGAGGGGAAGGACAGTTTGAACTATGCAAGAAAGGGGCCTTTGCTCATTTGTAGCGACTTTCCAGTGGGTGAGACAAACATGAAAGCAGTACGTGTTTAATTATGTTTGTGCAAAATGTTCTGTGTGAAGTACAGGACTGGGGTCTCAAAAGGACAGTAGGAAAGGTGTGTAACCTCAGTAGGGAGACCAGGAAACAAAAGCCCCAGAGCAGAATCGGCATCGGACGGATGGGGTGGGGAGTCAGATGGAAGTGGAATATGTGAGGCAAGGAATGTTCCAGAGGTGGATCTGACCCCTGCAAGGTGCAGGAGCTGCAAGGAGCATGGCACATTGAGGGAGTGCGGAAAGGCCGGGGCAGTCACTTGGTGAACAGGGGGAGAGTGGGTGAGATGAGGGTGTGTTAGACAGGGTTCTCTAGAGAGACAAAACCAGATTGCTAATAATTTTATATATATATCCCAAGAAATAAACAGTTAAATTATAAAGGAGTTATACAGATTAGATGATAGATCGATAGATGATAGATAGATAGATAACACAAGAAATAAACAGTTAAATTATAAAACAGTACAAATGGCTCAGTATAATTCAAACATGTTAGAAAGTTGTGAGACACTGGCAGTCCTTCAAGTCTTGAGGGCCGCCAGGTAGTCCTCTGTAGTGAGGTTCAGGATACCCTAGCACAGGCAGCAAACAGCAAGGCAGGTCACCAACTGTCAGCTAGGTTACCAACAGTCAGTCCCCAGCTCAAGAGATGTAAATTCCAATTGTTTGGTGAGGCAGGTCTTAAAGGGACCTCAAATTTCAGCGACACAGTCCACAGGTAGTGTAGCTTGCCAATTGAGGTACAGAACAAGCAAGGCAGCCGCACACTGGCTCGATGATCAAAGAGCGACAGACAAGAAAGGCGAGGCTTGCCGAGCCATTTATCTCTCCGCCCTTCAACTAATCCCACGTGTTTATCGGCCAGGCTGGCACAATAAACTACCTCAGAGGGCATAACTGAAGTCTTGGGGCTTCTTGAATTTTATTTTAAGAATCAAAGGATGAATAGATAAATAAAATGTGATACAGCAAGGGTAAGTCAAAAAGTATTGTGACCGGGGCTCCAGTTCCTACATATACACGTTTAGCCCAAGCAACACATATGTAAACATGTCTGCCATCAGTGGGTGGGTCCAGACATTCTCTCAGTTATATACCTGTCTCAATCTTATTAGGGTAGCATCACTAGTGTTAAGACTAATCAGGCTGGAAAGCCAATCTAAGAAGCCCATATTTATGATTTTATTTCTCTAGAAGCACTCCTGGTACCAAAATGTGTTAGACAAGGTTCTATAGAGAGATAAAACCAAATTGCTGATAAATGTATTTATTTATAAAGATAATTAGATATATAACAAGAAATGAACTGTTAAATTATATACAGATAAATATAACAAATGAACAGTTAAATTATAAGCACTACAAATGGCTCAGAGTTGTGAGAGACTAGCAGTCCTTCTCATCTCTCTGCTGCCAGATCGCCCTCTATTTATAGAGTGAGGCTATCTCAGCACAGCAGCCAATCACAAGGCACATCACCAACTGTCAACTGACCACCAGTCCCAACTGCCAGTCCCCAGCTCCAGAGATGCCTTAAAGGGACCTCCACTTACAGAGACACAGTCCACAGGCTAGGCGTCCAACAGGTAGTGTAGCCTATAAATTGAGGCAAAGAACGAGCAAGGTAGCCGCACACTGGTCCGATGATCAAAGAGCAAGAGACAAGAAAGATTAGGCTCACTGAACCATTATCTCTCCGCCCTTCAGTTAATCCTACTTGTATTTATCAGCCAGGCTGGCATAATAAACTATATCAGGTACCTTCCAAGAAATGGTCTGATTACATCAGTAGTTTCCAAGGGGATGTGCTGGGCCATCAAGGCAGAGAGGTTAGCTCAGAAGGTTACGATGGCTGTTATTTGGGGACCCCCAAGGGGTTCTCTTGATAACTTTTCTCAAAGGACAGAGGGAAACCACAGGCTTATTATGAATATGTTTTAAGAAAACAGAAGAAACTGTACTGGTGAGAAAAAAAGACCAGGAAAGTTTTGCTGTGGAGTTTTTCCAGTAGGACAAATAACACCTGCTCATTCTTCAAGGCTAGTAAAGGGTGTTGTGTGAGAATGGGCAACCTTTCCCCATCTCCCCTTTAGCTATGGTCTTGTCTCTTCAGACTTCTTTTTGTACCCCCAATTCAAAGAGCATGTTAAAGAAATTAAATTTGAATCTTTCGAGAATGCCAAAACTGCCACTTGGACATGGTATAAATCAAAGAGCGCAGAATTGCTTTGGGGAAGAATTAAGAGAGATGGAATCACTGCCTTCAGAAGCATACAGACCTAGATGGAGTGTATGTCAAAAAACAATAACTTCACATTTTGATATTTTTATTAAATAATGATTTTTACAATTTCATGGCAGTATTTTTTTCTTATTTGTGAATATTTGTGGTGTGTGTGTCATTCATTCACTTACTGTACACACACAAAAAAAAGAATAAGGGAAAGAAAGTGTAACTTTTAAAATAAGGGCATGACATGATCAGCTTTTTATGACAATTGTAATCTTTATATATAATGTACCCTTGCCAATAACTTGCACACACAGACATATGTGTGTTTAAATATATATACATATTCACACACACATATATATTTATGATGTTCATATTCCTTAAAGGAATGTATGAGGGGGTTCCCAGTTTTTGTGTAGGAAATTAGAAATAATGATTGTAATGGTCATTGCCTCCCCTAGACCAGAGGGTTGCTCTGGGGTGAAGTTCAATGTCAAATGTTTCCTCAAGCTCTGGGTCCAAGGTCTGGGTAAGGTCACCCCAGTTCTTTGTAAGAATAACAGTGTAGCATGTATGGTATTTGCCTAAAAAATGCAGTACTCTGGCTGTTGTTCAGGGTGAGTGAAATGTGGAGAGGCCTATTAGACATCAGAGGAGCGATGGTAATGTCTGAGGACAAGGGTTGCATGTGGGAGAAGATAATGAGTACCATTTGTTAAGCTCGGGCTTTATTTTACATTTGCTCCTCAGACACACTTTGGGTTATAATCTTTTATATATACGTTTCAGTATCCCTGTCTGTAACATAATAGTGGCTAATAGTAGCTCCTACTTGAAGGGTCATTTTGAGCATGAAATATGTAAAATATCAAGCATGTATCAGCAAATAGTAATACTACTAATTCTTCTTCTTCTGATATTCTGTTGAGGAAATATAGATAGCCAACTATGAAGTGAGGGGGTTTGAACTCATACCTCTTCCTGAAAAACTCATGTTATCTCTTCAGACTGCCCCAGGCTGCCTCCAGCTCCACCCAAAGAGAGGCAGAACATTTCTCCCTGTAACCTGTAGGGGTGAACTTTCAGTTCAGGACCATGAGAAGGGTAGGTAGCAGAATGAACAGGAAAAAATTATATCTTGAGTATTTCCTAGACAAGGCTGTTCAAAAAAAACTCCTGTCCTACTTATGACGGGGAAGACAGCTAAGGAACTTTTAGAGTCCCTTTTGGAAGCGTTCAATGCCAACAGCTCCACTGTAGCCTGGAATCTCAGGTGAAAATAAGGTAGAAGAGTGATGCCAGCAGCCGGGTGTGAGTCATGGATGTCAGTGTAGAACTGGGCTCCATGGCGTTTTCAAGGCTGTTTATCTTTTAGGAACAGATCAGGAAGCCTCTTTTTAAAAGCATCTCTGGATAGGTATGAACTGCCAACCTTTTGGTTAGTACTCAAATGCTTGACCATTTGAGCCACCGAGGACTCCTTAGGAAAGGGCTAGTTTCCCAGAAATTCTTTGCTATCTAGAACGAGGGACTGACTCAGTCTGGCAAACAGTATACGTGCTGTTCTTATAGAAACCTGGGGTGACCTTACCCAGACCTTGGACCCAGAGCCTAGGGAAACGTTTGACATTGGACCTCACCCTAGAGCATCCCTACAATCGCTGTTTCTAATTTCCTTCGACAGTGAATGGTGTTTGGTCCACTAAGCCTTTTAAATTGCATCTGTTTTGTATGGGGTAAATGCCCATATGGTTTCTGATGGGCGTTGTTGTTGTTTGTGCTGATGGGCTAAGAGATATTAATGCGAAGCTTTAAAAAAAAGCAAATATTCCTGAGCTAGCACGTTGACTCTGGAGTCCCTCCAGGAGCAGAAACTCCATTAGCTTGTTGTGACAGGATGCACTAAAAGGCACAGATAAATGCTGCATCCTTTAAACTGTGTACTCTGACTGTCTAGGCCTTACCCATTACTACCACGAGAAGATCATGTGTGCTTTCCTGTGCTTGCGATCACCCTGTTCATCAGCTGCCTCCTCTGAGTGGTCACAGGATGAGTTGAAAGAGTGAAAAGGAAAACCTTGGGCATGCCATCTCTAGGTCAGCTCTTCACACATACTGGGTGGCTATGGCGAAAAATGTATTTGTTGATACTAGACGGCAGTTAACACAATTTTTTTTAAAGATTCCAATTTTATATGCAGCATTTATGTGATAGCTATATGACTCTTTTCAGTACTCCCATCCCCAAAATATGAACATCTGAGTCTCATCATTTCAGACATGCTTATGTGTTTACACTGTCCTTAAAGATAAGTTCATATATTTTAATATCAGTAGAAGTTATATTTTATATCGGAGTTCACTAACTCGTGGTCATTGACTGAGTCTGGTCCATATGCCAGTCTCAACATTTTAAAAGCACTGCTTTGTAATTAAAAATATGAGGTTCCATATAAAATTGCCAATTTCCAGTTTCTCAAAAAAAAAGTGAACTCTTAGCAGCATTGGGGCAAATTGCTATGTGACCACAGCCAACTAGTGTTGAGTTGCGGTGGCCCCTCTCAGTGCTGTGGTCCTCACACCTGCTGGAGGTTTCATCCGCTTCCTTCTCTGCTCGTTTAAAGTTCTTGCAATGGTGCTTACTATTGCTGGTGGGAGTGTAGACCCATTTGACTTAAATGCTGGGCCATCTGACAGCATTTTTCAAGTTGAAAAATGCTTTTGTATATCCTTTGACCAAGCAACAGACTTCTAGAAATCTATTCTTAACAAACATGTATACCTAAATACTCAAATGTCTGCCCACATCACTCATTAAAGAGCCGTTTATGATAGCAAAATGTCAGAAACATTGTCTGCAGATTTAAAAGACTATGGCAAAAACCGTCGCCCTCAGGTCCACTGCTCATGGTGGCCCAGTGTGTGTCTCAGTAGAACGGGGCTCCGTAGAGTTTCCAGTAGCTGGTGTTTGGACATCAGTCTCTAGGCCTGTCTCCTCGGGTGCCTGTGCGTGAACTGGAACTTCTAATTTGTCTGTTGGCAGCTGAGAACATGAGTTGTTTGTATACAGACACCACCCGGGCACTCCATCCATAGATGAAGAGTGGGCTGAAAGTGAACCTCACACATATGATGGAGTTTATATAAAGATGTTATATATCACTGCCATCAAGTTGAAGCCGACTCATAGTAACCCTGTAGGATAGGATAGAACTGTCTCTGTAAATTTCCAAGACTGTAACTGTTTACGGGAGTAGAAAGCCCTGTCTTTCTCCCAAGGAGCAGCTGGTGGTTTCAAACTGCTGGCCTTGCAGATTGCAACCAAACCAGTAACCACTATGCCACCTGGCTCCTATGTCGTGTATAAATGTAGCATACATATGTCTGTGTATATGTCCAAGGAGCCCTGTTGGCATAGTGGTTACTCATTGGGCTGCAATCCACAAGGTCCACAGTTAGAAACCCCCTGCTCCCCCTTGGGAGAAAGGACTCTGTACTCCCATAAACAGCTACAGTCTCCGAAACTCACTGGGACAGTGCTACTCAGTCCTATTACGGTTGCTGTGAGTTGGCATCGACTCAATCAATGGCAATGAGTTTTAACTGTATATGTGTGTAAAATAAGGAAGCTTTATATGAATTAGTATGGAGTTCTTTCAAGATATTAAGTGAAAAATAAAGTTTAGAACAAGAGATAATAGTATGCTACCATTTGTGTTAACAAGAGGAGGGAAATCTGTATGTGTATTTATTTGTCTGTATAAACATCTCTGGAAGATTGCATTTAAAAGGCCTGTCACATTGGCTGCCTCTGTGAGAGGAAGCAAGTAGCTAAGTGATAAGGATGAGAGGGCGCATAGTCACTGAAAGTCTTTGTGTACCTTTTGATACTTTGGACCACTTCAACGCTTTAACATGGATAAAAGTGCCGCTTGGCACCTGTAGACATTTGCGTTCACAGCACGGTATATGCACAGCAAGAAGTGACTGTGCCTCACAGAGCCTGCGCAGGAAACACCTTTTTTTCCAAGTCACAAAAGGAAGATCGAGTCTTGAAACTGTGACTCACTCTGACGTTTGCTCTGTAAAGTAGCACACCCTTGGTCTCAGGCCTTCAAGTCAGACCTATTTTCAGCTTCCCTGGCCTCAAGAGTAGCCTGTGCCATATCAATTAAAGTAAATGTGCTTTCAATTAGAGGTGTTAAGTATGAGTCTGAAGAGATTAATTCTTTATAAAAGGATGACCTTCAGTCGCTAGATCCAATTAGGCATTTTTCCAACGATATTTCATCTCGACAGGACAAGTCTACTGCTCACAATCACTGGTCTTTGCCGAGGCGAACACTTTAGGTCCAGAGTCTTACAGGCATGATTTGACTAGACAACTTCTGTAACGTGAGACCCAGCTGGTACAGTTGGACATTATGGGTGGTGGCTATTTATGTTTGTGGTGTTAATACCTAATGCACCAAGACATGCATAATGATATTCTAGGTGTGGTACATATATGAGGAGGCTTCAAAGAGTTCCTGGAAAAATTCCATTCTTTTTTATTTCCATTTTCCCCCATGAACTTTTTGAAGCCCCCCCCCTCAAGTACATTGCCTCATATGGCCTTAGTAGAATAAATTAATTTAGAACTGACTGACCAAAATGAGAGAAGGAGGAAGGAACAGTGACACACATTAGTGCTGCATCAGATTCCTTTTATTTTTGTCTTCTATCATGTCATTTTTAAATATACTGTAACACTTGCCTCCCTAGTGACCTTCCACCTCCCCACTGCCCTTTTTGGATTGCTTTAGTTGTTATTAATTCCACCTTTTTTGACATACAGCACTCAGTCAAGGCTATTAAAAAGCCTTGGAGAACATCGTTCTTCTGAAAAGGGAAGTGCATTGAGCATTTCTGTTTAATATTGGGTATTTCCACCATGGTAAAGTGGAAGGCCCTCGATGAGATGCATTGACAGTGGCTGCAGCAATGGACTTGGGCATGGGGACGGTTGGGAGGATGACACAGGACCAGGCAGTGGTTCATGCTGTTGTGCAGTTCCAACTGTGAGTTGGAACTGACTCGATGATACCTAAGCACAACAACAACAACAACAACATGTGTTCTTGGTTCCCACTCTGCCACTCACTGAATTTGTAAACTTGGAAAGCCATTGAACAGACTGAACAGTTGGAAAACTAGTAGTTTTCTTACTTTGCTCATATCAAAAGTAGATTGTTGAACTCAAATGAGATCAATCATACATATGTGACATCCAAAAATTCATAGAAAATGAAATTGAAAGAAAATAGAATTTTTCTATAAACTTTGAAGCCCCCGTATCTGTGTGTGTGTGTACACATACATACTTGAGGAGACTTCAAACACTTGTGGAGAGATTCCATTATCTTTTTTTCACACTGTTTCATTTGAATTGTCACCATTGGTGTACCTTGTTGATGAAACGTCAGTCTCTGTCTGGTTGGTAACTTCTCAGGCTCCAGACCACTGGAGATTCACCAGTTTTAAAGTTTCTGCCGTATTGTGAGGCTACTGGCACCTCGGTGATTAGGTGACGTGAATGGCTTCGTCAGGGACTCGTAGCCCCCTTGTGAATCTCATAGGTCTACTTTCTTACTCAGTGTGCAATAATGGCCAAAGAAAGTCAGCTCTCTGGACTTCCTAGGCCTTGTTGGATGAGTGGAAGCTTTGAGCGAGGCTTTGTTCTCATACTCCATTGATGAAGGCCTTCTTACTGGAACAGTTGTCTTCCACACCTTGTCACTGTGTCTGGACTTTTCTCCCGTTGTGCTTCATTGTTTGATGGCTGTAACCAGAACTCTGGGTTTCTTGCTCATCTTCGCCATGCCACAGCTATCCAGTGGTCTTAGCTTCCACTGTCTTTTGATTCCATTTTTCCCCATGAAATTTTTGAAGCAGCCTCATATGTGCTTCCCAGTGTTTTGGAGTTCTAGCAGGGTGTTTGTTTCTGGTCTTGCTTCTGGTGCCTTCTTGTTAGTCATGTGCACTACCAACAGTGCTCAGTATTGCAGGGCGTGATTTGCTGATGTCATCCTTCTCAGATGTTTACTCGTAGATATTCAATCTTCAGGTTATAAAGAGACTGATAAGAAAAGGCAACAATAGTGAAAACTTTAATGTAAAAAAGGCATTTAAACTGATATATGATGGAGTTGTCAGAACAGAATCCTATTGTAAGTCAGGGTTACTTATATAATCCATGTTTCTTAAAGTATAGTCAAATCTGGTTACCTCTGGGGGTCCTTGAGATTCTTGCAGGGAGTTTACAAGGTCATAATGCCATTAATAAACTATTTGCCTATTCCCTTTCATTTTCTGAAAAGTGTACAGTAGAATTAACCTGGGTACATGACATGTGATATTATAACTGATTGAATATGGAGGCAAATGTGAAGATTCCAGTAACAAACTTAAGAATCTTCCTGCCTTCTCTTAAGTGGTCAACCTTCTGAATGCTGTGACCCTTCAATACAGTTACTCATGTGGTGACCCCAACCATAAAATTATTTTCATTATAACTCCATAACTATAATTTTGCTACTGTTATGAATCATAATGCAAATATCTGATATGTAGGATATATTTTCATAGTTATAAATTGAACATAATTAAAGCATCATGATTAATAACAAAAACAATGTGTAATTATATATTGTGAAATATTTATTTATTTTTTAAGTCATTTTATTGGGGGCTCATACAACTCATCACAATCCATACATAC
>NW_022103900.1:6451395-6452821 GCF_000313985.2 Echinops telfairi
GCCCTGGGCTCTCTCTTGGGGGATTCGTATGAGATCTTCTATGAACTACCTGCCGGTAGCAGTACTGAGGGTTCCGGCTGTTGTTATATCTTCCTGTGGTTTCACTCTTGTCCTGGCCATCCAGTATTCCGTTACTTGGAATGTGTGTTGGATATTCCTCTCATGTAACACTGGTCGTGTTGTGGGCCCACGAGGGCCTTGCTTCCCTGGCTGATCTCTAAGTAGCATTCACGGTTCTTGGAGCACCTCGGCTGGCCTGTGGTATTTTCCTCTGTGACTGGAGTGCTGAGGAGGGCGTGTGGGTATACCCACCTTGGTGTAGAGCTCTTTAGCTGGTAGGGGGATTACTGTAGACAGAGGGATCACCTTGGAGATTGGGTGGGTGTTCCCACAGTAGCGTAGTGGCCAGGCGTTTCCCTCAGTCACTTGTAGGGCCTCGGGATTTAGGCTGGGGATGCACCCACTTTTTGTAGGGGAGAACCCCCTGCTTCTTGGTGTGTTGAAGAGGATTGAATTCCCCAGCTGCTTGCTAGGCTTGTAAATGCGAGCGGGAGCTCTCCCACTTGGG
Organism: Echinops telfairi; assembly: GCF_000313985.2. Lineage (NCBI taxonomy): Eukaryota > Metazoa > Chordata > Mammalia > Afrosoricida > Tenrecidae > Echinops > Echinops telfairi. The sequence goes on from NW_022103900.1 coordinate 6,451,964, forward strand.
CCTTCAGAGTTGCCCTAGGCAGAGTGGAGTGGCCTGGTGGTCGCTAGTGGCTTGTGACAGGAAAGAGAGGGAAAGCAGAGGAGAAAGAGGAGGACACAGACTGGAGCAACAATGTCTAGCAAACTGACACCCCTTCACCCACACTCAACTAGATTGCACAAGGTAAACAAAAGTTAAAACAGTTTTAAAAAAAGGAATGAAAAAGGAAAGGAAGGAAGAAAACAATAAGAAAGGATAACTTAATCTGATGAGGCTGTGGTAGGATAGAGAGAGGAGTTTTAATAAGAGGAGGGATAAAAAAAGTGAAAGAACAACACAAATAAAGTAAAAAAATAAAAGAAAAAAGGAAGGAGAGGGAGACAGAACTGATAACACTGATAAAGAAATAGCTGACCCCCATGCTGTGCTGTGTGTAGCACTGACTCATCCTGTGTGGGGCCCTGTCTTAGGAGTTTGGCTGCCCCCTGGGAGGACAGGGTTGCCCTAGGCAAAGTGTAGGGGTCTGGGAACTAGCAGTGGCATGTAAAGGGAATGAAAGGGAGAAGAGGGAATTATACAAGCAGTGAGAGAAGCGAAGAGAACAAAGATTGAAAGAGTAGAGAAAGAGAAAAAGGAGAAGGAAGGCGAAAGGGCAAAAACATCCCTAACTGTGTTCTCTAAGATTGTCTGTGATGGCAAAGAGGGAGGAGAGTGAGAAGGGGGAAATAAAGTATAAAGAGATAGCTGATCCCTGATTACTTGTATGTGGGGCCAGAAGGGGGAAATAAAGTATAAAGAAATAGCTGATCCCTGATTACTTGTATGTGGGGCCAGAAGGGGGAAATAAAGTATAAAGAGATAGCTGATCCCTGATTACTT